>NC_066871.1:11181293-11481293 GCF_022985175.1 Labeo rohita | reverse complement strand
AAAACACAGCTATAACAAATCAGTGCTAATAAGTATTTAGACTTAGGCCCATTCAGTCGAAAACAAATGAAGGTTTTTGAAGTAAACATTCCAGGATTTTTCTTCATATAGTGGACTTCAATGGGGACCTGTCAGGATTCGTCCAATGAAGGCAGGAAGCATGATTTGCATAAACTCAGTTCTTTATAATTATCACATTTTATTTTTAAAACACATGGCCAAACACAAAAAAACAAAACAAAAGAAAAACTGCACAAATGAAGAAAAACTATGGAATTCTGGGGGCACAGATGTGTCGGTCGGGATCCCCTTCCCCAAAACACACCTTGAATAAATACACCCAGCCCTTATATTACCAGGACCATACCATTAATGACAGAGGGGTCATCCACACATAATACATTTACATTACTTAATTACCTAAATTTAGGGTTCCCACACCTTGGCAAACTTCAAATTCAAGGACTTTCGAGGACTTTCCAGGTCCAATACCCTCAAATTCAAGGACTTAATGTGGGGACACATTTCAAGTGAAAGCAAGGTAAGATACATTGTTACAGTTTTTATGTGTCAAATACAAAAAAGGAAAAAACAAAACAAAAAATATTCTACTTGCTGTATTTCTGTTTTGCATAAAACTGAATAATATTCGGCTCTGTACCTGGCCATGTGATGGTCCTTTGGACCTCTGGCAAGCCATTCTTTGTAATCTTAATTATTATAATAAAAAAAAAACACACAAAGTAGCGCAATGACCATATTCCACATCAAAACTCAAAATATTTCATTTCCATACCTAAAACGTATATTTTACAGTTACCCTTGTGCAGATTGATCATAAACACAGCTAAAATGCTTCCTACCAGTGGCCATCACAAAACTTAATATCATGCACAGTTTTATCATACAAGCATTTCAGTCAAAGGTAATTTATGTAATATTTCAAGCATTTAACCTATGAGAGAAAAATCAACCCTTCACAATAGTTTAAAATCAGCCTAATTCAGTGCAAAAAAAAGTGGATTTGGCAACCCTGCATCCAACACAAGATGCAGGAATCAGATTTAACTAACTGTGGGTCAAGACAAGAGTAAGAAGAGATGACTGACAAGTCATGCTGGAGGATTTAATGTGCTCATATCTGATCTTGTAAGATGTGTGCCCTTTATACAGAGTACAGTGATTGTGAAATTGAAAGTGAAAGTGAATAGCTGCTCATACTCCGCATATGATAGCAGCTCCCTAATGTGCACAAATTATATTCAGCATTAGAATGACTGTGTATGCAGGCGAGCATGAGCTTTCCAACATGGTTACGCAATGTGAAGATGAGCACTCCCACCCTCGGCTGGGATTGTGTAGAGCTCTTTGAAGCTGCGTTGAAACTGCTGATCCCCATTGAAGTCCACTATATGGAGAAAATTTCTTGAATGTTTTCCTCAAAAAACTTAATATCTTTACGACAGAACTTCAATGACATGGGGTGAGTAAATAACAAAGAGGTTTTCATTCTGGAAGTGAACTTCTCCTTTGAGGAACACTTAAAAATGATGAATCATGCAATGGAAATTTCTTCATCTCAAACAATGAATAATTTGTCACGCATCCTTGAGCATCAATTACAGCTTGACAACGACGTCTCATGCTGTTCACAAGTCGACTTATTGTCTGCTGAGGCATTGCATTCCCTCCTTTTTAAGGGGCGTCCTCAGGTCATTGAGGTTCTGGGGTGCAGGGTTACGACCCTCTACATGACGACTCAGCTGATCCCACAGGTTTTCTATGGTCTGGAGGAAGTGCAAGCCACTCCATTTGAGGTAATTCAGCCTCCAACAGCCATTCCCTGATGATGGGACATTCATGAGTTGGGGCACTGTCGTCCGTGAAGACGAAATCAGGCTTATGTTGCTCATGCAGAGGCACAATGACTGGATTAATGATGTTGTTCAGGTAGTATTGACTTGTCACAGTACCATTCACAAGGTGTAGGACAGTATTGATTAAACACATGCCCAGACTGTAATGGCCAGGGAGACCTGCATGGGCCAGGAAGCATTTGTGCTGGACGAGGAACCAGTACTGTTCTCTGATGAAAGTCGATTCACATTGAGCAGAAATGATGGCCACCAATGCTGTTGGAGACATCAAGGAGAAAGCTATGTTGCCACCAGATGAGCCTTTGGAGGTGGTGGTGTTACAGTCTAGGCTGGTGTGTTTGGTCAATACAGAACTGCCCTACACCTTAAGAATGGCACTGTGACAAGCCAATACTACCTGAATAACATCACTGATCCAGTCATTGTGCCTCTGCATGAGCAACACAGGCCTGATTTCATCTTCATGGACGACAATGCCCCAGCTCATCGAGGTCGCATAAACAGGGACTCGTTCTGTAGAGGGTCATAACCCTGCACCCCAGAACCTTAATAACCTGAGGGCAGCCCTTCAAGAAGAGAATGCCATGCTTCAGGAGACAATAAGTCAACTTGTGAACAGCATGAGACGTCGGTGTCAAACTGTAATTGATGCTCAAGGACGCATGACAAGTTATTGAGACACTGACAATTTTTGTTGTGGTACAGCCACCACTGTTGTCAGCTTTTGTTTCAATAAATTGTTTAAGATGAAAAAATTACCATTACATGCTTCTACTTAATGATATAATATCACTGTAGCACAAACTTTTTACATTTTCCTTAAATTTGACCCAAAAGTCGAACATCCCTAACTTTTTGTGAGTAGTGTATATTGTTTGTTACCACAGCAGTTGAAAAAAGGCTTAGAGTGAATCAAGAATGATTTTCTCTAGGCAGCTAAATTGAACCCATATTTAATGCTATTCCATTTGTTGACAGTTACTGTTCAGCAAGTTTCATTCAAATAATTTAAATTTAAATTTATCAAAAGTGACTTACAAATGAAGAAAAAATATGCAATTTGTTTAATTATTTATTGATTAAGTAACCATGTAACCACACACATACTGCAGAAAAGAAAACCCCTTTAAGACAATGGGATCGAATAGGCTTCAGGGTTGTGATCACCTTAATATTTTGCTACGATATCATACAGCCATTAGAATACTAAAAAAAAAAAGTATTGTCAGTACTTTTAGGAAAAGGGAGACTGACCACAATTTAGAACAAATGAAGAGTTCATTTGTAAAAACAGACAACTTTTTTTGTTTGTTTGTTTGTTTTAAATCATGTTTTTTCATTGTGCATTACAATTAATCTCAGTCAAAATGCAGTTGGGTTATTTTGATTTGATGTAAAAATAACTAAAAAAAAATACAGCTAACCAACACAAGAAAAACATGATAACATAAAAAAACACGATTTTTGTTATTATGATTTTTGCAGTTATTTCTATTTTACAATATTGTTTCAATTTAGCAGATACTTTTATCCAAAGCAACCAAAAGAGGAGAAAAAGCAATGTCAAATAGCCAACAATATAAATATATATATACATACATACATATATATATATATATATAAATATATTTATATATATATATATATATATATATATATATATATATATATATATGAGTGAGTGAGTGTGTGTGCATCAGTTTATGGGTGGTTAAGTGCTTGTGGAAGAGGTGTGTCTTCAGCTGCTCCTTTTAAAGATGTGATGTCTCACAAAATTCAAATAAAATTCAAACAAAATAGGAATAACATCTGTGCAAACTACCAAAGCCAAATGCAAATACAACCTTTAAACATCTTTTTCAATTTATTCAAGCTTTGAACAACTGTAATGCAAAAATTATTATACCGCTACCTCAATATAGATCTAAAACCATATCATCAGGTCCCTGCTGACTCCCGCCACTAGTATGCTGTATTATCATACTCATGAATTCTACAGATATGCATTGCTAAGTGTGCAGGCAGCAGTGAATACTACACAGGCACCCTGTGAATTGAAACGCATCTCTAGTTACCTCTAAGATGCGCACGTCCTCCTCTTCATCATCCTTGACCACGACAGGAACATTTGGTACAAATCTGACAGGTTCATCATCAGAATCCGACGATGAGGATATTGTTATGTAGGACGTCCTTGTCCTAATTCTTTTAGCTAACAAGAAAAACCCATGAAGCAAAACAAGGGTCAGAACGCCCAGAATACCACTATTACTTCTAATAAGGTTGAAAGTATGCGCCAAAATAACGGCTCAATGTTAGTACCTCGACCACGATGGGTGTTGAAACTAGCCAGGTGGATGACATCATCATCACTGGACCCGTCAGCCATGATAAGACACACAGACTCCCTGAGTCTTCCACCTTCTCCCTCTCACACAAACACCCATGCACACACACAGGAACCTGAAATGAGACAAGCAAACTGTACATTCATGACTCCACATTGTGTTTTCATCATGCTTATGGTATAAATACAGTAAGAGTTTTGTAATGATGCATTTGGATTGCATACATCTGTGCGTGTGCTTATAAGATCTCATTTCCCATTTCCCACGAAATTATGTAGTTTCCAAACATGACTGACATTTTTAAACAGGCTAGTGAGACAGATACATAAGAACATTATATTCATGACAATTACTCAGCTTGAGCTCATGTAACGTTATAACACACACAGAAATTGAAAGAAAAGGTGTCAGAAGAGTTACCGATCTTAAGGAATGAGTGCATTTATATTTAAAATAAGTGCTGTCAATGAGTATCTCATTAAGTGTGCAGACACTTAGTGTGTTTTCTGTTTTGTTTACCTATAATGATTCAAATCAGACGCACCTATGACACCCAAACACGCTGTCTAAGTAGTCTGCTGACTAGGTTTTGAAACACAGCCTGTTAATTCCAGCAGATTGGCAGAACAGACTAGCTGATCTCGAATAGCAGTGCTGAGAAACCCTGTTGATGTTATGATCATTCGCTTTCCCTTCTTTTTTAAAGCATGTGGACTTTGTCAGAGAAGTAAAATACATAGTAGGATAAAAGTAGGATGAAAGAAACAAACAAATCTGTACTCGCTAAAGTCCCTAGCGAGGCTCAGCTAGCTGTTTGGCGTTAACCCTCCGCGCCAGCTGACATCACTTAAAACAAGAGAGATTTTCATTCTCAGCAGGGTATTTTATCCCAAATTAAGGCTGAGAACAAACGAACTCGAGTAAGACTACAACACACGAAGACTGCTTGATAAATTGCACCTACCTCTCAGTCACAATATCCAGCACATCGAAAGCGTTTGATCGCCGGATATCGAAACAAACGGCCAAAACAAGCCAGAGTGTAACGTCAGACGCACCAGCGTCAAGCTGTAGGCGGAACCGCGGAGGGTCATGGGAGTTGTAGTTCTTCTCTGTTGCCTGTTGTTAATTTCTGAATGTCCTCAAGGTGTCTCTGTTTTCCGTCTTAAAGTTTTACAATCACTTTGAGCAAACCTCGATGAACTCGATGAAAATTTACAAACGATTGTCAAAGTGCATATTTTTAACACTTTTTCCCCCCAAAATACAATACACACAAACCTAAGAAAATCTGTTCATTGAAAGTCATCACAACTTTATATCAAATTATTAACATTTTTAAATGCAATTCGCGAATTACATCTGAGATGACTATCTATTCATTTCATTACCCTGGTGAAAAGACCAGCATATGCTGGTAGGTATGTTTTGATGCTGGAATCCTTTGCTGGTTTTTGCTGGTCATGTTGCTGGTCAAGGACCAGCATAAACCAGCAAAAGACCAGCTTAAACCAGCATCAAAACCTACCTAACCAGCATCCCAGCATCAAAACATACCTACCAGCATATGCTGGTTTTTTCACCAGGGTACAATGAACTAACTATCAGTTGAAGTAACTGTTCAAAACGGAAAGTAGCCTGACTGTTGAATTATTTTTAATTCATTGTTTTATGGAAACTGACAGACAATATTATATGTTTAGGCCTAATGAAAGTTTAAGGATAATATTTATGTTTTCAGTTTGAAATAGCTGTATGTATGTCTTTGTAATGTGAACCGTATCCAGATCTACAGGGTTGGTGAAAATATAGAACTGTTATCAGTCCTTCGTCGTGTTTTTTTTTTCTTCTATCATTTTATCCACTTTATTTTTCCCATAAGAGTGGACGAGGCAATTTGTAAATTTAATGTGTTTGGCATCTGGTGTCATGCTTCCAGATATTTTTAAACAGCTGGTTTTGCTGCTTGATATTGCAAACTGTTGTTGCTTTTTTACCATATTATTTAATGTATTTTAATTATGAACACACTGGTTTGTAGTGCAAACAGTTTTACAGTTTACTGCACTTTTTTTCTCGTTATTTTCCTAATCCCTACAGCGGCTAATGAACCGGAAGTCTTGCACATTTACTGAAAACAGCTTATTTCCACGTTGAAAAATTGGGGAACTTGTCTTCCTTTTAATGTTTATGGCGATTTATAGACAGATAGATAGATAGATAGATAGATGTGTTTGGCTTACAGTGTCATTTGGTTCCAGCTATTTTTAGCTGTATAAAACAGCTGATTTTGCCACTTCATATTGCAATCTGGTGTTTTTACCAAATTATTTTAATGTATCTTAATTATGAACAAACTGGTTTGTAATGCTAATAGACCGAAAATCTTGTGCATTTACAGAACATGGCTTATTTAAGCGTTGAAAAAAATTTGGGGACATGTCTTCCTTTTAATGTTTACGGCGATTTATAGACACACAGACAGATAGATAGACAGATAGATAGATAGATAGACAGACAGACAGACAGATAATGTGTTTGGCTTACGGTGTCATTCACGTCCAGCTATTTTTAGCTGTATAAAACAGCTGATTTTGCAGCTTGATATTGCAAACTGGTGTTTTTTTTCCATATTATTTTAATGTATCTTAATTATGAACACACTGGTTTGTATTGCAAAAAGTTTTACCGTTTACTGCACTTTGTTATTCTTCTCGTTACTTTCTTAATCCCAGTGGCTAATGAACCAGAAGTCTCGCACATTCACATTTCAGGCATTTACCCAAAAACCCATTCAAAAACACATTGATTTCAGGCCGATGGAACTGGAAGTGCTAAAATGCTAACTTGTTTCCAGGTTTTGGCATACAAAAATAGGCTATGTCATCCCTGCGGCACTATATATATATATAATTTTTTTTTTTTTAAAGGAGAAGAATTGTCCAGTTTAAATTGAAGGTGACTTTAAAGAGGCACAATTATGCACTTGGTCTTATCCCTTAATGTACTGACCACAAGTTTTGGATCAGCCTCTCTGACAAAGTAGTCTTTATTCTGAGTGGCACAGATCCAAGTCAAACAAAGTGACCGTCCTTAACTTAATTTCATGAAAATGGAAAATATGCCAGCTGTGAGAGAGATGAACAGCAGGCAATTATGCTCAGACTCCCTTAGGATGCAACAGGCTCTCCTACAAGAGGTGATGACAAAAATGATGAAGACATTTCAAAGTAGGTCAGTGTAAGTTGAAAAGCATGCATCGGATGGCAACGACTGGCGCCGTATGGAAGAATAAACTTGAAATCTAAACATGGGATCTTACCAACGTAAACTGCTACCACAGTCGTTACTTCTCCTGTGGGCTTCAACTCATGTGCCATATGCTAAACGGTGTTGTATCATTAAAAAAACATTTTCAGTTCCAGAATGAACGCTTCATCTGTAAATGACTACACAAACATATTAGCTATTCATTAAAATTCTTATAAATGCTGGTTTCACCCAGTAAGTCGTCAGTCAAGTTCAGACATTACAGGCATCGTAGCAGGAGAATCTATTGAAATGTCAATCATTAAAATCACAGCCCTGCAATTATAACTGCCAAGCCACAAAAATGGAAATCAACAGATGTATTAGCTAACGACTGGAATCTTCTAAATCAGGCTTTCTTTAAAATAGGAAATAATGTAGATTTCCAAAATATTGGACATTGTAGATGTCCAAAATATAGAAATAGTTTTAATAATTATATGAGAACACCTCAGATAAATACAACAGTCAATAAATCAGATTGCTACAGAAAACTGCTGTTGTGCAATGATTCAAAAGTGTTAAAAATGTCTTTAGTAAATCTGTTGGTTTGTTAAGAGAATATTTTAGGTCTCATCATAATGATAGTTAAATATGGGATTGCAAAACCTGATTTGAAATCCAAAAGAAAGAAGAAAGAAATTACTATTTTATGCTTTTGTTTGTTAACATGTATATGTTTTTAACTATAACTCCAACAGGATTAAAACAAACGTTATTAAATTTACAGATGTCCTTCTTGCGTTCTATGAAATTGTCATACTTTCATAAAAGGTTTATTATCTTGTTCCCAAAAATGTTTTATACAATGCATAAAAAACTTGCTGTCAGTTTTACCTTTTCCTTCCGCTCCAAATATTACTAAAGTATTTCAGTGGGAAATATATTGCTTGGTATAAAATATAAATTGTTTACAAGAAAGAATAGCTTCCTTGAACAGGACACATGACATTTATTACTCCATTGCACAACTGATGGAGAATCCAAAATAAGTCCAAAAAGCATTGACCAGGATAACAGTAGCCAGATAGATGTTTTCAATTCTGCAACATAAAATAGAGCAGCCGGTACAGCGTGTGCGTGTGAACTAGACAGAATAAGTGCTTGGCTTCAATACCACTGAACCATTTAGATGATTCAAAAAATGATTTGGAAGACCAGCTTAGTAAAGTCCAGTGAGTGTCCAAGAGACTATTGGATGCTTAACAATGTAGCGATGTGTGTTTATGGAAAACAGCCTGAAGTGACACTGTGCATTTGTTTGGTGTTGGTGTGAATGTGTATTAGCCGCTGAAAGTGATTTCACAGCTCACTGCTCAGCACCTAAGCAAAGTTAAATCTGCAGTCAGGCCATGAACACCTCATCCACTCCTATGGAAATTCTTGACCGTGTCGGCAAATTTATTTTCACAAACAAGGAGAAGAATAAACATAAGAGGAACCAATTTTTTAAATAAAATCAGGCTAAAACAAATGTCTGTTGACAGTTTATTAAAGCAGAACATAAAGTATATAAGGATGTTATGCAATGATAATATTCCAGGGATCAGTGCTTTTAAAAAGAAAATTGAGACAATGCCACAATGTGGATATTTTTCCATGCTTTCTCTTGTCCAATAGCATGCAAATGAAAAATCACAACTGGCAATAGCTTTTAAATTGCTATTTTTTACATATTTAATGTGTAAACTATACTTTATATATAACAAAGCACGTATAAATATAATAAAAAACATTGAAGGTCATGTGTGATTTTAAATAAACAGATATTGAAGATAAACCCAAAAACATTATTTATATTGCACATTAATATCTTTATTTATGATTGCACACGTTTCACATAATAATCTAACACCCTGCATGTATTTAATATGGTTCGTAGATTCAGAACCACGTCACCATTGTATTAATATGTACATATTTGGTCAGTGATGTACAACATCTCTCTAAATGCACAAGGTGAAGAAGCACGTGCAAAATATTAACATTCATATTTCTGCTAAAGTGATTAATCTCTACAGAATTATCTATTGCTTGTATAATCTGTCTAGGAAAACTTTAATTGATTTGATTTTATGAAACACCCCAACAAACACATAGCATTTGTGTAATATTAGTATTTGGTTCCTATTTAGCTATTTTGGAGGGGTTATTTTTACAACCATTAAGTAATATTCCCAGAATATTGCAGTTTTTACATGCCCTGATAGTTCTTTTAAAAGTTTTATTTATACAACCACTAAATAACTTATTTTGAGACTATCTAAAAGTAACCTAAAATGTTCCCAAATAATTATTTTAGGGATGATAGATGATAATATTTCTGTTAGGAAAGCTTTCCTGGCCAACCACAATATAAAAATTTTAAAATGTGTGTTTTGGAATGTTCGGAGATCGATTAGGAACTTATTTTTTAGATTCAGATTGTGACCCTGGACCAGTCATAACTTGCACGGGCATATTTGTAGCAATAGCCAAAAATACATTGTATGGATCAAAATGATCAATTTTTCTTTTATGAACAAAAATCATTAGGTTATTAAGTAAAGATCATGTTCCATGAAGATATTTTGTAAATTTCCTACCATAAATATATCAAAACTTAATTTATGATTAGTAATATGCATTGCTAAGAACCTCATTTGGACAACTTTAAAGGCATTTTTCTCAGTATTTTGTTTTTTTTTTTGTACCGTCAGATTCCAGATTTTCAAATAGTTGTATCTCAGCCAAATATTATCCTATCCTAACAAACCATACATCAATGTATAACTCAGTTTCAAAAAAAGACAATTATGACTGGTTTTGAGGTCCATGGTCACATACACGATATTGTTTCACGCTGTAAATCTGTAAACGTTTTTGGGTGCATAAATAAAAGAAGGAAAGACGAGTGGCTCCCTAGCGTCTTTTCTTATACAAATGTGTTAAATGTACGTTAATTATTAATTACACAACTGCCTTGTTTAAGCAACGAAATCAAAGTTTGCTGTAGGTATCCAAAATGCCGTTGCGGTGCGTATTAGTCAAAGTATTACAGAACTGTTGACTAGTCCCCAACGATACAGACCTTTGAGATGACAGTCTTAACCTCCTCTTAAACTCTATGCTTTTTTGTCTGTCCCTCACATATTCCTGATAATTCCTCGTTAATAAAGTGTACAAGAACGGGTTGATACAACTGTTACTGTACGCCAAACAAGTCACAACGAAGTTAATGTACACCACCGTGCTGCTCGACAGCCGTCCGTGCGCGTAATAATAGATACTGAGCAACTGCCACAACCAGAAGGGTAAGAAACACGCCCAATAGGTCAGAACTATACTGAAGATCATATATAACACCTTTTGTTTAGGACACTTCTTCATTTCTCTGGATGGGAATACTGAAGTTTGCGATAGCCAGTAGGTCCGGGCTAATTTCAGGTAGAGATATCCAATGATTAATCCAGGAGCCAAGATGCAGGTGTTGAACAGGATGGTCAGATACACTCTGTACGCGGTCATCTGCCAGGTCGGGTGGCACATGCGCTTCTCTACTCCATTGTGCACGTCTCTCTTCAAGTCAATCATGATCATGGTCGGCAGAGCCAGGATGAAGGAAAAGAGCCACACGAGGCAGGTGACTGCGCGCCTGTAGCGTCGGGACCGACCGAAGGTGTCCAGCGGGTTCACCACAGCCAGATAGCGCTCCGTGCTCATGATGGTCAGGATGAAGATGCTCGCATGCATGGTCACGAAATCCAGGCTGAACAGAACGCGGCATCCGATGTCGCCAAAGTACCAGTCCTTTGCAGAATACGTCCAAACCACGAAAGGGATGGTGGAGAGGTACAGCAGGTCCGCCAGAGCCAAGTTCACAATGTAGACATACATCGATCCACTTACGCGCACAGAGGTGTTCATGATGATCAGCGTGTAAACGTTTCCGATTACTCCTACCAAACACATGATGGTCAAAATTGTGCCGAGTATGGATGTTACTACTAAATCGTATGAAGACGCGGAAGCAAGCTCGTCAGGTCCTGTTATTGTTGGTGAGATGTTGGCAAAAGCAGTCGAGATATTCACCTGACTCCTCACACCAAGTGGATCATCTGATTCCATTTTTACAAAAGCGTCACTTCATTACTTGGTGACTTAAGTAATTCTGTTAGAGGAGCAAAATGTGCGCCAAATTTACCTGAAATGTCCATTATTTAAAATATAGCTATTAACTTAACAACATATACATCACTTCTAATGTATTTCCAGATGACGCTCTAAAAACGTACGTACATTGTAAATAAATGTCCCGCGCAAAAATGTCCCGCGTTCTCACCATCCGCGCGTAAAACTTCCCAGAATGCAGGTCTAGTTGATGTAATAGCTATTGTCGTAGCCCCACGGTCGTGGGTGGGATTTATGAGAATCACTCTGGTCTGGTACGTACTGCATCATGCACATACAGAGCAATAAATGATTTTTGACTCGGTGCGCAACAGCTTCTTGGATGCGCAGTGCGCGCGTTTCACCGAATGCTTCAGTTCCTTCTGTGTTTGTTGTGTCAGCAAGGAATCTTGCACTTATGAATAAAGAAACAAATCAAGTTATGACAGAGTTTCTAAATAAAGTGACAAAAAATACGAATCAGTATTTAAGTTAGTTTTTTTTTAACAATACACTTCATGTTAAAGGTAATTTTAAATTCACAATATAAATTTTAAAACGTTATTAATTTGCACTATAGAAATCGTTTTATTAGCCTATTATAACAATACATTTGTTCAGTCAGTTTAGTAATTGATTTTAAAGTTATTGAAAGTGTGTTATGAACGTTTGGTACCTCTTTGATTTTGCTTAAAAATTTAAGGCAGCCATTAAACTTAAGTTTTCAATCATATTTGTTATTCATTCATTTGTCTGAAATATGTGAATGCAGGAGTCCACTGTAACCTTTAAATGATTTTAAAAGTAAAACTGTAAATATTGACGTCAAAGGTAGAATAATATTTTTAGTAACATTGTGCAGACTGTCTTTATTTGATTTTACAGCTCAGTCCATATTTCAAAGTTTCTCCGTGTGTATATTTGACTGTTGAAGTTTGACAGTACAGAGATCTGGGTTTATCAACAGAACATTTTTGTATATTTTCAGATTTTTAAAAGAGTTTAAATTGGCTTTGCATATGGGAAATGTTAAAGTCCGTATAAAGCAATATTAAATATGGTCTGAGTTTGTCACCACAGAAAAATGTGTAATTAACCACTCAGCCAAACTTGAATGATAAAACCTGTCAAGTAAATAAAAATAAAGTAAAAAAAAGCAGTATTCTCTGCTCTCAAACACTGGAGGCGTGTCCGCTGAAACCACGCCCACTCGCGGGAAAGCTGCCGCGTATCTCAACTGTGGAATACAGTTAAATAGAAATAAGGCAACCGAGCTGTTTTGTAAATTATATCGCAACCAGGTAATATGCATTTACGACGAATGCATAGCTAACTAGCAAACTGTAGGCTGTAGTAACTAACTAGCGATTAAGCGGGTGAACCACTGATGCGGGGTTGCCAGGTTTTCACAACAAAACTCGCCCAATAGCTACTTAAAACTAGCTGGTAAAAATGGCATTCTGGGGGTAAAATATGCTTTTTGGCGGGGTTCCCCTGGCAAAATTTGCATCCCAGTGGCTAATTATCACTTCAACCTGGGGACATGAAAAACAACCTGCGGCACCAGTGTTAAAGTATCCCAATCCCGCAAAGCAAAAAAAAAAAAAAAAAAAAAAAACGCATACTTGGCAACACTGCACTGACTCTAATGCATTCTAGTTATTATAGTGTTAGGGGAGGACCCATGCTCAGCGGTCATCCAGACATGATTTCAAAAATCCTGAACACAAAAACGGTAAAAAAAACAACCAAAAAAACTGTTTGACGGTGCAAATCCATAATTCATAGTTCACAGTCTTTGTAACGTGTTTTCAGTAATACATTTCTAACATTTATAATGTGTTTACAAACAATTCTGAATTGCCTTTTACCAGGACTTTAATAAAAATGTTGATGGATCTCTCAGATAATTATATTTTCATTATAATAAATAGGTTAGTACATATCTGGCTGTGAATATGGTTTGTGCTGGTCTAAATTAGACTCTAGGAACAGCAGATTGAAATGAGCCAGTGTCAGCAGACGGTGAAAAACTCATTGGCCTTGATTCTCACTCCAGTGTCTGTCAATAAGTGTACAGAAATAGCCTGGCGCCATCAGCGTTGAGTGATTACTGGATGAAGACCTGTAATTTCTGCACAATTATCAACTTTTCTGGAGCGCTGACCATCTGAATTCATGTGCATGGATACAAAATTATATCAGCAGGGAGCCGAAGGCTCATTTGTCCATTACGCCAAAAATAAGCACCCGGTGTCCTTTATACCCTTCAGATATCATCTTTCCGCAAAATGCATCCCATCAAGACTCAGAAATAACTTTCTTCAAGATTCATTTTTGTTTTCGATTACATGTGTTGTTTATACATTTTCATTTAATGCTGTTTGGATGCTGAAATAAGAAACGACAGACATTTCATTTACTAACACTCATTGAAATGCAGCTGTGAGGGGTTCAAAGACGCTTCAACACATCATGAAAGCTTTGGATCTTTTCAAATGCAGAAATACACTGCAAGCATTTCATAAGGAGACAAATATGTGCTCTTTGAGTCTATTTGTCAAAGCATTTTTTTTTCTGCACTGAAAGTATTTCAAAGAGACTGCTCTGAGCATTAGGCTACACTTATACAGGAAGCATACTATATCAAATATAAACTATATAGCTGGATTCAAATAAAAGCATTTTCCTGCACTCAGGGTTGTGGAATTATTAGTAACAATAAAGGCAACCAATGTTAAACAGACTCACTACTTTTATCTGGATGAATACATTTTGTTACATTGCGAAAGCTGCATTTTTGTCATAGACTGTATTGATTACTCTGCAGTAGTTATACAGTATCTCTATAATTCACCTTCTGTGTCCTTCGTAGTTCTGGCACAGTGACAGCAACAGAAAGAGACATTTATACTGCTATCCAGACAGGTCTTTACTAAACATTATACTTCTTTGAGACGATATTAAGCACAACAACCAAATCAGTGCCGAATGCCAGTGTTATTAACAAAATTAGAGACATATTGTAAGATAAATCTTAGATGAATTACCCCAGTTTATTTAAGATAAAGATGTACTATTCTTCCTGTAACAGTAGCATTTGTAAAATTTATGGGTCTGGCTTCCAGTCCAGTCTTTACAAAACAGCTCATTTTGCTGCTTGACATTGCAAACTGGTGTGTCTTATCATATTATTTTAACGTATTATCTTAACTATGAGCACACTGACTTGTAGTACAGTTTTACTGTTTACTGCACGTTGTTATTCTTCTTGTTATTTCCCTATACACTCTTAAAAATAAAGATGCTTCAAAAGGTTCTTCACAGCAGTGCCATAGAAGAACCATTTTCGGTTTCACAAAGAACCATTCAGTCAAAGGTTCTTTAAAGAACCATCCCTTTCTTACCTTTTTATAATCTGAGGAACCTTCTTTCGCCTCAAAGAACCTTTTGTGAAACAGAAAGGTTCTTCAGATGTTAAAGGTTCTTTATGGAACCATTTAGACAAAAGAGGTTCTCCTATGGCATCGTGAAGCACCTTTATTTTTAAGACTGTAGCAGCTAATGAACCAGAAGACTTATGTCCACATTGAAGAATTAGCTTAAAGCTAGAGGTTATACAAAATCCATTGCTGATAAATGATTTAAAACATGAGATATAATAGATTTTAAAAAATGCTGACATATAACAGTTCACAAATGATTTCCCTCCCTGCTATTTTAGATCTATTCAAAAAACTTCAACCAAAATGGCCATAATGGTCTTAAATCTATATGAAAATCATATAAAAGTTATCAATTTACAAATAATGCAGAGGATCTTAAAGAGGAATCTTAATATAGTATAATATAACATAATATAATAATAAACCAAAAGTTTGCTTTATTGCTTTTGATTGCTTATTGCTTATTGATTTCTGTTGTTGCACAAGCAATTTATTAAAGAGCATACCAAAATAATATAAATTATGAGATAAAAACATTTATATGGATCTAGACCAAGTACATAAATAAATTATTTATGTAGAAAGTTCTCCAAGAGGTGGGGCTGAGGTTTGACAACAAAAGCCAAGAGAATTTCTTCTGTCTATTATCTATTACTGTGGCGGCTTTTGATCTGTTTGTGCTGAAATGAATCTGAGACTGTATGCCATGCACAAACACCCTATGATGCCAAAACACTGAGGCAAATTTACTGCAACCTTTTCACTGAGAGAAACTGTTTAAAAGAGCGGCAGTATATAACAGATCAAGAACGTAACAACCCAAAGCCCTGGTCTTTGACATTATCCAGACCTGCAGCAGCAGCTCGAAGCTTATCTACCATAAATATGACAGCAGTTAAAGCGACTGACTCCAGGTGCACAAAGCAGAGAAATATGCAGACGTACATCGGTGACAGTTCAGTGTCTGAGCAAGAACGAATCCCTGCCAGGTTACAGACAAATGTCGCATTTACTTCCCTTACAGTCTGAGAACTCTGAATCCTTCATTTGCGCTGTGAAAGGTAACTATCATTGTACGGTTACTGATCAGTATTGGGAAGGTTACTTCGGAAATGTTATAGGTTTCAGATTACATTTAAAATGTAAACAGTGTAACTATTTTTATTACTTTATTTGTTTACTTTTCTAAATTTCTAACATTTTTTTTTCAACTGTTAATTATTTTGAAGTTTTCAAAGTAGGCAGGCTTCTCAAAATCCCTCATCACTTAAATTAATACTATAATAATTTAATTTTAAAGCACAGCCACAACTTTAGCACCTTATTTTGAGATCAGTCTGAGGTTAAATACAGATTTAAAATCACAAGACTTGACAGGAAACACTGGCATCTAACAATGCCTTGAAAAAAAAAACAGCCATTCTTAAAAAATAAAGCATATACATAAATCCAAATAGGAAATAAAGCAGTTATTAAATAAACATGTGTCCTATTCTGTGTCCTAAATTCCTGAAACATTGGTGTCTCATATTTTAGAGCAATGCAGTTTGGGAAAGAACTCAATCAAATCTGTATGTGCATAAAAATATTCAGATGGCCCTTTGTAATTTGTAAATAACTGTAATATAATATAATATACATAAAAGAAAGCCTTGTTACTATTTATTTCAATATTCGCATAAGCAATTTTATTTAAAGATTGTTTATGAGAAAAAATCTTACAAGGGTATAAATCAAAGAGAATTTCTGCAAGCAAGTTCTGCAAATTGTTGATTTTGGGTGAAAGTGACTTAGGTTTTTTTTTTGTTTGTTTGTTTGTTTTTTGCATGTTTTTGCACATATTTTTACAATATTTAAAGTAAATTTAAGTATAAAATTAAGGCAAAACTACTTAACTAGTTAATGTAAAATTAACAAAGAGAATAAGTAAATTTAACTTCAGCAGTTAAGAGTTTGTTGAGTAATTTCTATTTCATCATTTGAGGTTTACTCTGCAACTACTACATTTTACTCAGTCATTGTTTGTAAGCTTTACCCCAACAGTATTTCACTAAAAAAAACATATTATTAAAGTAAACAAGGCAGATAGCTTGTTACACTTTCTAAGATAATATGTCTACACAATAGTTAACAGTTAACCCAAATTAACACAGAGACCAATGCACAATACATTATGAAAATAACAATGAGCAAATAGTGTATGAATGGATCATTCTGAGTAGAAAATGAATCCCATATGTCACAAAACAGCAAGGTAATAAACCTAACAACAAAAGCAAACATTAAACAGTGTAAATACAACTTAAGAACAGTGAAAAATTCAACCTTATTAATTATTCAATGGGAACACAAGTATTGTAAACAAGGCAGATACAGGAATCTACAGTGCAAGCATTTCAGTCGCATTTGTGCGACTATGAAAAAATATTTATGACCCAATTTACTGACCCAATCAGCATACTGTATTTGTGTTTGCGCTGAGGGGAGCTTCAAAGGTTTCTACGTATTTTTGCAACATTGAGTAATGTTTCAGACATATCTCACAAATCCTTTCATAAACAAAATGTAGAGAGAGTGTAAATAACAGATTGATTGTGCAGTGTAGAGAGCTTCGTTGATTATAATGCAACTTTTTTGAGATCGAGATGAACTGACAGCTGACTGACAGCTTTTAATGATTTAAGGGAGTTCGTCAATGAGACATTGATTTAATACAACAGTTAAATAAACAAGAAATGAATATAAAGTGACTTACATTGTCTGACTATAACACTATTGCCTGATTTTGCTCTATTTCTTTGTCAAAAATAGTTTGAAACAAGTCAGAACTGAGCCACTGCACATCTCGTTTATATAAGAATGTGCATTTTAAACGAATCTAGTGAGTCAATGATTCAATTCCCCATTCATAAAGACAGTCACCTGCTTTTTTCCTGAATGAATCAGCCGTTCGAATGAATCAAATGAATGAATGATTGAGTAATTAAATCAGCAACTTGCTGCTACATTCTGGCAGTTTTAATTTCATTTTTAAAGTATCGTTTCAGTTATTTAAAGCATTCAGTATTTCTATATTCAAAATTTTATATTTAAAACATTAATTTCAACATGAATTTATGAATTTGATTGCACTCATGTCACCTCCGAGCCTCATTAAACATATGAAAATACTCCTAAAACCCACTTTCATGTTCTTCTGTGCCACCTCTGTAGTACAAATACATTTTGTTATTCGGTAACTTATTCTACTTGCTGCTATTCTGCTGTTTTAATTAGAAATTTTTTAAAAGCTTATAAAGTATATATATATATATTTTTTTTTTTTTTGACATAAAAGAAGACATGCTTTTAATAAAGTTATACAAATGTCATTACAAAGACAAAAACAAAATTCCCCTGTAACTTTAAAGAGTCAAATTTCACCTTGTAATTCAACCTTATCCAGTGCATGATGGGAACATCAGTATTATACCTTTGATATTTACTCAACAAATCCTTGTAAACATAACAAACAATTCCAACGAGTAAAACATAAGTTAAAACTTTAAATTTCTACAAGCTTGAATTGATATGAAATTTAGTTTTTTAATTCTTGGCTGAACTATATTATTTAATGTAGAAACTACATTTGTTTCTCTATAGTATTTACTTCACCACAAAATCATTATTATCAGCATGGGCCGGTTGCACAAACAGCTTACACTAGTCTTAAAAAGTTAGCCATCTATTCTTTTTTTTTCCCTTCAAGACTGGTCATAACTTTTTTTTTAAAGTCAGCTATAAGGCAGGTCTAATTTGAATTATAAGTGAAATTGAATTTATACATTCTACAAGGTTCAGCTAATTTTTTAAAGCTAGTTTAATGTAATTAAAATCAAAATGACTTAAACAGTTAATTGTACTTAAATTAAGGCAGCAATTTATTTTTTACAGTGTAAGACACATAGTGGCTGTGTTTATGCATCTGGCCACTGGTTAAGAGAACAGAAGCACATTTTGAAACAGATTAAATATGAGACAATGTAAAATGAAACCCAAAGAATCAGTCACAAGGACAGGAAATCTGTGGAAAATGTTTAATGTTTCTTGATCATGATGATTTTTTTCCATTTAACACTCTAATAAAAGGTAACGCTACTGACTCTGAAATGTCAGCAAAAAACAAATATGTGGAAAAAGATTGAATGTATAATTAGATTTGTGGATCATCAGGTTTCAAAGAACATTTCTAACAAAAAAATGAAAAATCACTGCCGTTAGGATCCACATATTTGAACATTTTTCATTGAGCAATACAAAGATCAGTAATTAAAGATGATAAACCTAAGAAATAAATATACCTTGAGAATTCATAGAAAACAAATGAGAGCATTTGTTAAAACAACACTTTTAAGGGTTGAGTTAAAAGTCAATGAGGCATTTTATATTTATTTATATTTGTTGACCGTTACTGCATTTTCCAGTATTCTTGGTTCATTAACAGATATTTCCCCCATAAACCGAGTGAGGCAGAGAAACAGGTGTAGTGCGCAGTAAATATACAGTGTATATTTTCTTACAAAATGTTTTAAGATTAATTGTTGCTGTTAGTCTCAAGAGGGTGTTCTTAACATTACCAAATAATTCTATTATTTCTTCCCCCAAATAAAAAGCAGACAAGGTATCTTCAACGTCCCGTAACAAACCTTTCTCAACAGGAACATCTGGCTTTCTTTAATGTACTTTTTTCATTGCAGATGCATGTTGTGGTTGGCAACTCGAAAATACTTGGCTGATTGTTTGTTGTAATTTTAGCTTACACAACACATGTTTATTGAGCAGTAGATACGATCCTGTAGACGTCTACCGCTCTCTCTCCCTCTCTCTGGGAGTATAAGTATCAGACGCTCTTGGTTAAATATCACATTCCACGAAAGGCAAATAAATGCACTTCTATGGCTCTGTGATGTACGAACGAATATGAAAATATGTCTCTAAAAGTCTTTAAAAGTATGCTGGCGGTTGTCAAAGTCCCACTCCTGCTGTGAACACATCCTATACGAGCAGTAAAAACAGAGCGATAAAATTTCTCTTAAAAAATCAACCCTAAATGAAAACAAGGCTACATTTCATCTCTTTAGGTTTGACATTTTTCAAAACAAACAAGACAGATGAAATAGAAGCGTTAGGTTCGTTGCAAAATACTTGACAATATTTTCCCCCTCGAAATTTACTCAGAGGAACCATCTCATTAAACAGCACACCATAAAGTATTTTTTAATGAAATCCAGCCTGTGTTTCCAGAAATGTGTCCACATACAGTGCTAATTTAATAGCCAGAACATCTCAGCATGAATAAGAAAATATTGAAGATTATTAAAATTAAAACATGTAACAGGATATTGTGCAGTCAGTGCAAAACAGTTACAACAAAACAAAGATATCACCTATTCCAACAGATGTTCTCATTTTATTCGTAATTTATATATTACTGTGGTTCATGAGCTTTACAGCATTTAATCACATATGTAAGATGACCTGTATTGACCTAAATCAATGATTATAAAAAGCATTTTTGGCAAATCCAGGTAATTTACCATAGAAATATGATGTTTTTCAACTTTTATGACTGTTATAGTGCCAGCTGTGGTCCGATCTCCCTAAAACTTTGCATGCTTGTTTAGAATCGCCTGTTGCATGTGCCCTCCAGGTTTTGTGAAGTTTTGAGTTTTCCTTTAGGCTTTATAGGCTTTTGGGTATATTTGGACAGGCCTCTTTTCTAAACGACCACATTACAGCTTCCCAAAGGGTATATTTCAAAATTTTTGAAAAAAAAAAAAAAAAAAAGAGAGTCCAGAGGATTGTACTGCAGTGGTTCGCAAAAGTTTTGAATCTTCGCAATCAATTAACAAACATTTTGATTGACAGCATTGGTTCCAGAGGCAAAATTGTTCGGAATGAGGAGGTCTATTGTATGACGCGAATATCACGCGTATGTGTGGAAAAACTGTGCAATGTGCAATCGTTTCTGCCCTTAAAAAAATGCAATATCGCCCCATAGTGGTTGATTTCTTTCAGATTTCTTACAGACCTAGTCAAACAGGCCCACAGAGTTTTGTTCAGATCTACCTCCATTAACCTTGCTCAAATTCTTGAATTAAGTCATTATTTTATATTTGTTGCACACAAAAAGTATTCTCGTAGCTCCATAAAATCAAGGTTGAAGCACTGATGTCACATGGACTATTTTAATAATGTCCTTACTACCTTTCTGGGCCTTGAACGTATCAGTTGTTGTCTATGCAGGGTCAGAAAACTCGGATTTCATCAGAAATACCTTAATTTGTGTTCTTAATTTGATGGTCTTACGGGGAAATGACACGATGGTGAGTAATTAATGACAGAATTTTCATTCATGGGTGAACTATGCCTTTAAAGCCATAATTCACTAATAATCATGCTTGACAGCTCTGGTCACCATTCACATTCATTGAATGGAGAACAGCTGCATGGATTTCCTGTTATCTTCTTTTGTATTGCAAAAAAGAAAGAATCATAATGGGTTGGAATGACATGATGGTGAGTAAATGATTATATGATTTTCAAAAATTCCTCCCTAAATCCCCCAAGATGTCTGCTAGTAGTGTTTAGCAGGCTCTTTTGTAACCCACAAAGAATGATTTATAGGAAAGTATGACACGCTGCACTAAATTCGATCTTATCTTAACCATCACAACTCATTTCGAAAAAGTGAAAAGGTTAGACTGCATTGAAGATCTCTCATTTTTTTAATGTTGTCTAGACCTCTGACGAAAGACTTCACGGTTCCTACGCCAAACCAAAGATCTGGTCTTCATCATCCTGACAGCTCCAGCACCAATCTTCATTGATCACATTAGAGATGGAGAAGCAACTCATTTTCGTAAAACTGCAGGAGATAATCTGGATGAACACTTACTTCTAGAAGCATCACAATTTTCTGGCTTGAAAATCCTAACTCCCAGGGTAAGGTCACGAGACTTTATGATGTCTCTTTATAAAGTCTTATTACTGTTGCTGGATTGTGGCACCACTGTCGGCTTGGCACTGATCTCCAGTCTGGTAACTTCTCTCCATGGGTATCATTTTCAAAACGGTCTCAGGAAACCGGGCAGGGAAGACCTCCAAGGACATTGCAGTTTTTTTTTGTTTTTTTTTTGGTTGGATTCACAGCTTAAGTCATCAGCTCGCTTCAATTTTCCAGACATTTTAATGGCAGAAACGACACAGCTAACTTCAGCTGAGACAGTGTTGCTTTCCTAATTAAATTTTACTACAGTGTTTGCTCATTTGCACATTTTTTTTCAGCGTTGGGCAATTAATAAAACATACCTGAAGGTAATTATAACCAGTTATTATTATGATTATTACAAGGCAATTATATTTTCCTTGACCGTAAGAGTTTTCCAGTATAAATTTCCTGACAAAATATTGCTCCATCTTTTTTTTATGTAACGTCCACACATTTTGTATTTTGACACTGCTGGACACAGTAAATCTATATAAAAGGCCATAAACTAAAAAAGCCCACATGGGGCCAACTGCTTCGATTCTGTTTATAAAGACAACACTCTGAATGTAATTATAAGCCAGTCCTGCAAACGGCTTGGACACAAGGTACTGCTTGTGCCTGTGCTCACAGCTGCCAAAGGACATTATGTCCTGAGTCACCTGTTCCTTCATTATTTTTCTAGGCAAATAAAACAAAACCATGCATAATTATGAGGGGCAGCTGGCTTATTTTGCTTAAGGGAGTAGTCTACCTGAAAACAAAAATTTACTCACCCTCAGGCCATCCAAGATGCAAAACAGATTTGGAGAAATTTAGCATAAAATCACTTGCTCACCAGTTGCTCCTCTGCAGTGAATGGGTGCCGTCAGTAGAGAGTCCAAACAGCTGATAAAAACATCACAATAATCCATAGGTAATCCACATGAGTCCAGTCCATCAATTGTGAAGTGAAAAGCTTTGTTTGTAAGAAACAAATCCATCAAGACATTTTAACTTCATTGCTGTTGGCTAAATAACAAGTCTTCTATCTATAATATTGCTTTCTCCAGTGCTGAAAAAACAGCTAAAACAAGCCTAAGCTGGTTGGCTGGTCTTAGCTGGTTTAAGAAGGAAGTAGCTGGTTTAAGCTGATCTCCCAGCCTGGTTAGGCTGGTCAAGCTGGTTTTAGCTGGTTGTTCCAGCTGGTCTCCCAGCCTGAGCAGCTAAAGAAGGGGCCAAAATCCCTCTAAAACCAGCCTACTGACCAGCTATCACCAGCAAAGACCAGACTGGATGTTTTTTCACCAGGGGTGAGAGGACAACAGGTGTTAGGGGTTAAAAAAAAACTAATAATTATAATGCCAATTATATTACTAATTATAATGCTTACATTTCTTCAGTTATTTAAACAGCAGCTAACGTTACACAAAACTAGCAAAGAACATTTACGTTAACAAACAACATTATCACTGACTTAAGTCTAGCGCAAGTTTACGCACTTTAAAAACACTCCCGTTATAACCAGTGAAGCTTTATACACTTTATGATAAATAAAGCTCTTATACTTACATCGCATGTACATCTACACTTTGTTGTTTATGAGAGAATTTGCGAGAGAGAGCATAGTTCAGTCACGAGTGCACGTACTGAACATCAAAACTCCAGTGTTTCAGCGATGACTCATCTGAACGCCTCTGATTGGCCATTGGATTCATAAACTCAACGGAATCGTGTGTGATTGGTTATAACGCGCTCCACTGTAAAAACACGGAAAAAGAAATATAATGTAACAAATAAGCAATAATATTAATTATATAAGAATCCTAGCCTCAAAATAATAGTAAAATAACAATAATAACAGAGTGTCTATTTATATTAAGTAAAAATCGTGTGGTTGGGCTCATCAACATTATAAAAAGAAAATTGACCCTTACTAAACAACTTGATTGACAGGCGATCTGACCAATCACAACGCCGATCCGCCAATCTGTCCTACAAACAAATCAAACAGGCAGTGTTGCCAAGTCTGCGGTTTTCATGTGGAATTGGGCTACTTCAACACTGTTGCCACTGGTTGTTTTTTATGTCTGCGGGTTGAAGAGACCTCAATAACGTCATATTTAGCCCCTGAAATACGAATTTACCAGGGGAACCCCGACAAAAAACGTGTATTTTATCCCCCTGAATGCGATTTTTAACGGGGACTAGTTTTGGGCTAGTTTTAAGTAGCAATTGGCGGGGTTTTGTTGTGAAAACCTGGCAACCATGCAGACGGAGAGTACATTAACTTCGGCGGATTTAAACTTTTTAAAAATGTGTATTGACGTCTTTCCGCGGTTGAAATAAATTCCTATGTTCATTCATGTTTTTTACGTACTTTAAGTAAAGAAGGTCGGTCAACGTGTTGATTGATTTAGTGATCTGTCACTACACATTAAAGAGCCACAAAACAGTTTTTATTGTCTGAATTTCTTTTAAAAAAAGACAAAAATTTAAAGACCTTGTTTTATTCCAGAACTAACCTGCTCTGCCTTGTCTGTCAGCGTGTTGTCAAGTTTCCTCTTTGCTCCACTACGTATTTTTTCTTGCGTAAGAACATGATGTGTACTGAGAAAGTGGCGCTGTTTGTCAGAAACAGTATTAAGCAGGGCGCGATGGACTCGAGTTCGAATCCACATTTTGACGAACTTTTTTTTCTCCCTTTTAAACTCTCGTATCACATCAGAATGGCATTTACTTTCAATAAAATTAAGGAAATATTAAGAGAAGCTAAAAATAAAGTATCTGGTAGGGTAGGTGTAGGAAGGGCTTCAAGAAAATGGCATCCATTTAATATTTTGAATTAAAATTATAATTTGCACTCAATACCTTATTGCATACTGTTTTATAATGTACTACAATACTGAGGTGCAGGTGATTGCCACTATTATATGCAATAAGTAGTATGAATAGCAAATAAATTATTTAGCTATTTGCACTTAGTGTAAACAGCATCTATCACTAAGAAAATATGCTATTTTCACTTAGTGCAAATAGCTGCTGCCTAATAATAATTGTCTTGATATTGTCAAAGGCATCAGCCACAGGCAATGTCTCTGATTATTGTCAAAGCACAACCCTACCTGTGAATAATTGTGATGTTTTTAACAGTTGCTAGGACTCTCATTCTGACGGCACCCATTCACTGCAGAGGATTCATTTGTGAAGTGAAGTAATGCTAAACTTCTCCAAATCTGTTCTGATGAACAAACTCATCTACATCTTGGATGGCCTGAGGGTGAGTATTCCTTCAAACATTAATTAGTGAATAAAATGTACAATATAGATGCAAACAAAGATGAAAAAAAAAAAAAAGAGCAAGGAGAAATGGATTGCAATTTAGTTTCTTTAATATAATCTTATTTACACTGAATTTTTTTCAGAAATGTTTAGTACATAGTAAGTTACATTACTCTTGCATCGAATAAACAATGACACTCAGGACCTAATAATTGTACAATGTGATGATACTGGTCACATTACTTGGAAAAAGGTTTTTCTTTAGAGAAATATGAAAACAACTGTAACTTCAGGCAAAGTCCATACTCATCTTCAAGCTCACTAACCATTCCCACAATTACACAACATTAAACGTCACCTCTTTTGTCTTTTATGCAAGTTTAAAAACGGTTCATCACTCTAGGCATTCACGGTCTTTTGGAAAAACAGAGAACTTCATTTTTGCACACTTGTCAAAGACACAAATATCTGACCGATCCGATACACATTAAGTGAGGAAAGAGACATTTTAAGACAGAACCAAGAATATAAAGGTGATGGATTTTATTGCATATATCACAAATATGAACATGACCACCGGGGCCCAGCCTACATCAATTGCCAACTCCATCCAGGTCGAAGGTGGGGCAAACCAGTCCTCTTAACGTCCTGAAGAATCAGCAGCAGGTTTAAATACTTTGATTCATACATAAAATAAAAGAGATTAGTGTACAGCTTTCACAAGAACTCAATCTTCTCTGAAAACTATGGAATAATGGTAATAGCAGCAATACTTAAAAGGACATTACATGGTAATAAATAATTGGTTTAAAAAAAAAAAAAAAAAAAAAAAAAAGAAAGAGAGAGAGAAAAAAGACAAAAGTGGCTGAAGAAACACTATGAGGTTTGCTCATCCTTTACATTTACAAAGAATAATCTGGTGCCATGCACGTCAAGCACTACATAATGAAATTCAAGACACTCCCCTGCTCTTTCACCACACCAAAACCTGGACCAAATCCCACTCCATCAGAGTCTACAGATGTACCGCCACAGCTAAAACCAGCCAAAGGGCATCAGCGTTCATCTACAGGGGAATAAACGCTCCATGACGGGTGATTGTACACGTGCCAGCCAAAGTGCTGAATGTTACTTGAAGCAGTGGTTTCGAGGAAAGAGACGCAAATAACAGTCTAGAATTGATTTCCATGGTACGTTAAGTTATAATGCTAAGTTAATGACTGGATTCATTAAAGAGATTAATGGGGTCCATCAAAATGAAAGACAAAAAGAGCTTCTCCCAAAAATTCGACATCCGTTTTCTTCGCAAAACTACGTTTAGAATCGGTTTAGGTGTGTTGATGGACACAACGGATCAAAATCTGCATATTAAAACACCGTTCATTAAAAATATAGATATTTAGTTGACAACGGAGGAATGCTCACTGGATAAAAAAAAAAAAAAAAAAAAAAAAAAAAAAAGATTTTGTGTGATGAAAATACTGGCTCGTGCAGGAAACCGCGGACTTTGCAAGGGCTTTGGGTCCTTCTCTAGACTGCACATGATTGTTGTGCTTCAGCTGAACAACATTAACACACGCACGGGCACTGTGAGATTCAAAGTTCCCACAAGAGGACTAAGACTCGCCATTCTCAAACTTATACAAAAAAAAAAAAGAACATTTCAATAAAACATTTCAAGCAATCGAGTTATTTCTACAATGAGAACGCTGATGAGGACAGGAAATGGATACCACTGAAATGCCATCCTATAACACAGGACGCGAGGAAATAAACCGAGCATGACGACGCAAACCACCCCTTGTCCTTCAAGATGCTTCAAGATTTGCTGTAGGTAAACTGGTTTAATGGTCGCAGGCTCTGTGCATGTTAAAACACTCCACCTAGACTAAAAACGTGAGCTCTACTTCATGTAGACCACAGGCTCATTGAGGCTCTACGTACTGCCGCACAAACATACTCGCGTTACAGTCAGACGCCATCAACCCACTCTTCAGTGACAAAGACGATACAAACTGGATTTTTGAGAAACTAAAGAAATGTTGATCAGATTTCTCCATAACTTATTGTGGTAATGCGCAGAACAATTCCCGAATCACGCTGTGAGGAATCATTAGTCTGTGTGAGTTTTGCCCTTGGGTGGTCGCTCCCCTCCGCTGCAGTTTCAGGCTGGCGGGTGATGCTAAAGTCTGTCAGGAGACATCAGTCTGTCTGTCCTGGAAAAGGGGAGGGGGGTGAAAAGGATGGCTGGGGCTGTTTGGTGGGTTTGCTGCCATTGCTGGCTGGCTGGACAGGGCGCTCGCTCACTCCACTGCAAAGCCACACGTCTCCTCCACGGCCGTCAGGAGCTTCTCATAGAGCTTCTCATATGACTCGTAAGGCGGGATGTCGATCCGGTTGAAGCTGGAGGAATATGAGAGACGTCAGATGAGTATTTCAGACTATTTCCATACTACTTACAACTGGTTTTGTGGTCCAGGATCACAAATCTGTTTGAAAAGGAGTCTATGCTTATCAAGGCTCCATTTATTTTATCAGAAATATTGTGAAATAATATAATTTTAAAATAACATTTTTTTCAGATTCAATGAATTATTAAAATGTTAATGCGGCCACATTACTGTTTTTTTCCTGACACATTCATAATCATTACTTCTGCCGGTGTGCTGTGACAAGCTTTATGTATGCGCTTGAACGCTTATTGGGCTATTTAGGCAATTATAGGCTCATTATTATGATTTAAATGGTTTATTAATAAACGTGCGATTAGTCGACTAATCGCTTAAAGTGAACTACTACTAGTCGACCAGAAAAACTTCAGTTGAGGGAAGCCCTAGAAATTTGACACCTCATGACATGACCCCTTTTAGATATTTATTTTTAGGATTGACCCCTTTAAAAGACAACTTTAGTGTGTATCTAGATTACTTGAAAATACAGTGGGCCTTCAGAATTTTAGATTAAGCCTAAATCTTACCATGTGTGGGCTTTGGGCAGGTTGTCTGTGTTGGCATCAATTAAATGAATAGTGAAGAGTCTTGGTCCTGCAGAACCTGTAGAACCTTACAAAGATACATTCTAGTTATCACTGTTCTCCAAATCATCACACTCAACAGAAGCAAGCATGAACACAGACTACTTTATAAAGACAACATGAAAGCACATTTACAACTCATTTAGCTCGCATACTGTTAATAGTAAATCATATTATTCAGCAAGATGTAATTGTACAAGGAATGTGTGAAACATGTTAGACCAGTGGTTCTCAACTGCTCTGCACATTTTGTATGTCTCCCTTATTTAACACACCTGATTCAGCTCATCAGCTTGTTAGGAGAAAGATCCATGAACTGAACCGAGTGTGTCAGATTCAGAAACATGCAAAATGTGCCGAGCAGTGGGCCCCGAGAACTGGAGTTGAGAACCACTACAGCTTTATCTGTCTAAAGAAAAATCATTTGGATGATGAAAAAATTAGTTCATAAATCGCATGTTTCAAAACAACATGCACTGATGAATTGCGCAACTGACAAATTGTGGTTTCATGTTGCCTTTAGTCAGGGAGTTTCTCACTAGGATTAAGGCCAATACAAACTAAAAAGTATCAGACCAGGAAGCTTAACATTGACAAACA
This sequence comes from Labeo rohita, assembly GCF_022985175.1. Taxonomy (NCBI): domain Eukaryota; kingdom Metazoa; phylum Chordata; class Actinopteri; order Cypriniformes; family Cyprinidae; genus Labeo; species Labeo rohita. The sequence continues at coordinate 11,452,242 of NC_066871.1, read as the reverse complement.
CAATCTGTCGTCTATCAGGTGTATTAAAAGTGCACATGGCTTATCCATTAGCCACCTTGCAGTGCTTTGAAGCCTTGTAGAGGGACGCGTGTGGAGCCTGTGACGAACTGTAGCAGTCTGCCTCTCCTCTCTTCATCAAACGATTCAACCGCTTGCCAGAACCATTTCACTATGTTACTGTCAGCCACACAGTGCTTCAGCCGTGTGTTGGCCTTCCAGTCGTTCAGATCGATCTTGCCCAAACCACCGATGATCAGCTACAATGCAGAGAGAAACACAAATCATTTCTGACCTTTTTGGGTCATGTATCGACAATCAGGAGAGTAGAAAATGATAAAGAGAGGCAGAGAACAGCTTTTGATGGAGTTTGATGGAGACACTACTCCTCCAGTGTGGGGGCAGTAAGATTTTTTTTTATTTTTTAATAAAAATACTACTATAATTTAATACATTTTTGCTAAATAAATAAAAAAAATGACAGTAAATACATTTATAATGTTATGAAAGTTTTCTATTTCAAATAAATCCTGTTCTTTTAAACTTTAAAAACAAGTAATTTTTAATCCGAACAATCACAGGGATAAATTATATTTTAGAATATATTCAAAAAAAAAAAAAAAAAAAAAAAAAAAAAAAAACTTATAAGCTTTAAAAATATTTCACAATATTACCGTTTTTTTTTTTTTTTACCATGTTCTTAATAAAACAAAGGCCTTAGCATAGGAATTTTCAAAAACAGTGAAAAAAAAACCATGACCCCAAATTTTTGAAAGGAGGTGTATGAAATTAAAAACGCAATAAGCATCATAATACTTTAAACAGAGCAATAAATAAATAAAAAATAGCAGCAATAAAAGTATGTTTTAACAAAAAGTCTGAATAATAATAAAATATAGATATAAATAATTAATTAAAAAAATTATATATATACATATATATACACACACACACGCACGTCTGGTTTATTATCTTTGTGGGGACTCTCCATAGGCGCAATGGTTTGTATACTGTCCACACTGTATTTTCTATCCCCTTACCCTAACCCTACCCCTAAACCTAACCCTTACAGAAAACTTTCTGCATTTTTACTTTCTCAAAAAATCTCATTCTGTATGATTTATAAGCTTTTGTACCCATGGGGACCACAAGTCGGTCCCCACAATGTCAAAAATTTCAGGTTTTACTATCCTTGTGGGGACATTTGGTCCCCACAATGTAGCAAAAACAAGTACACACACACACACACATACATACATACTATAAAATTTATTTATTATGTGACCCTGGATCACAAAACCAGGGTCACATAATAAACCAGTCATAACGGTCAATTGAGATTTATACAGCATCTGAAAGAAATAAGCTTTCCATTGATGTATGGTTTGTTAGGATAGGACAGTATTTGGCCGAGATGCAACTATGTGAAAATCAGGAATCTGAGGGTGCAAAAAAAAAAAAAAAAAAAAAACAAAAGTTGTCCACATGAAGTTATTAACAATGTATATCACTAATCAGAAATTAAGTTTTCATATATTTACAGTAGGAATTTTACAAAATATCTTCATGAAACATGATCTTTGCTTAATTTCCTAATGATTTTTGCCATAAAAGAAAAGTCTATAATTTTGACCCATACAATGTATTTTTGTCTATTGCCACAAATATACCCCAGCGACTTAAGACTGGTTTTGTGGTCCAGGGTCACATATAATAAAAAAGGTCCGTCTCTAACACAAATCAGAGCGTTTTCTTTATCAGCCTATCCATTAAGTGTGTCTGCAATGTCTGAATTACCTCAAGTTCCTTGTTGTCAAAAGGCTTGAGCAGATGCTGTGGTATGAGTTCATTGAAGCCCTTCTGCAGGGCGAGGAACTGGGCCTCAATGCCTCGCATGAATCTCCAGTTGACATACAGCCTAAAAGAGGCACAATCAATCATCAGAGAGTTGCACTGGAACATGGAGAACACTAACAGGCATCTGCACCCACAGTCCTTTATTAACAACGTCTGATTCATTTCTATTTGGCAATGACTTGCACACAATAAAGACTCCCATAAAAATTGACATTCCACTAACATTCTTGAGCGGTAGCTTATATATCCAGGGTTCACTCAATCAAACTGACAGTGGAAAAAGCAGTGAGGCTCCTTAAACCTCTGCCAAGCTAAACTAGCCATGTGACTGCTGCCCTCTGCTGGCTGACTTTTTCCATCTCAGAGGGTGATCATGAATTTGACCCACGTGCACGAACGTCTTCATACCTCACATATTCTTTCTTGTTCTCCTCTGTGACCGGGATGTTCTTGCCGTTTGGTTTCAGCTCATGTTGGAGGAATTTGCCAAAAGCATTATGTTCTACGCAGAAGGTGTGGTCCAAAACAGATGTGATGTCATTCTCTCTGAAAAACAAAAGACGAATATAGCAAAGTTATTTATATTGTTGCTTACATTAAACAGGCTACCCATAATCAACACATAAATATCAAGCTGTTTGTTTGCCCTCACTGACCCCACTCCTTGGGTTGTAATTCCTAATATTTGTGACTGTGATTCTCAATATATTCTTATTAAAAAAAAAAATTCAAAAAGAATTTTTACCTTTAAATTAGCATACATTAAAATCAGTACAACAAATACTACCACTGTACTCAAGTATGAATTTCTCTACAAAACAAAATGATACTATACTTTCTATTAGCGCTGGGCAAATAAACAATAACAATAGTTATTGCAATTGAATTTTCCTCAATAAAACGATAACAAACAGCAGTGCTCATTTGAACTATGCCACACATGAACCATTTATCCGCTCAAAGTTCAAATGGCAGCACATCGCAAGATTCTACAGCACGTGTACTTGCTGATAAGACGCGGCCATGTGATTTAAGTGATTTAAATTAGTTTAAAGCCAGATGAAACAGTGCTGACAAACAGCAGAAACTGATAGAGTCAGAAGGCTTTTTAATCTACAAATCAACAACATTTATCATGGATTTCCTGTAGTAAATCTATGCAGAAATGTGGAATATACAGAAATGTGGAATATACTCACATCAAATTTTATTACATTGTTAATGTAGATAAGTATGAAATATATTTACCGTATTTTTGTGATTAAGCTTTAGCGTTTGTGCATTTATACTAAATATATTTGGACTACTGTTTTTCATACTAAAAAACCACAGCTTCACGGGCTTATTGGTTTTATAAAACGGATATTCCATTCACGTAGCAAGGTTTTGCAAAATATGACAGAGCAAATGAAGTGTATTGATATTATTAAAAACATTATTCTTCCACTAAATAATGTAGTTCCTCAGAAACTGTTGCAACAAAGTGGCTGCCGAGCAACACACAAACATAAACAAAGGTGTATGTTTGTAGACTAATTTTCAACAGCTTCGAATGTGGCTCAACCAATCAGAATCAAGGACCAGAACTATCCGTTTTATAATTACATTTTTACCATGGTATTGAGGTGCTATAAGTATAATTTTAACTGTGGTTATCTATCTATCTCATTTATGATCTAAATGTATGCTACTATGGAAGACCAATGGTTAATTTTAATAAAACTCAGACAGTTAGCATAAATAAACTTCACAATATAAATATTTTTTTTTTGTTAAATAAATTTACATCGGCATCCGAACTCAAGCTACTACTACTGTCAACTCAATCTATTGTCAAATGTGCATCTATAAAAGACAAAAAAAAAAAAAAAGTAATTTTAATATTGCAGCTTGAACCGCAAACTATGTTTAACATAGAAGTCAAAGTCAAGAAAACCTGTTTCATGATTTAAAACAATATCACTAATTAAAACATGCAGAAACTAAGAAATGAATTTTTCTATAAAGATATTTTTTGTTAAGGAAATATGACTGGAAAAGTCTAAAGAACTCAAAAAGTTAAGTTATCATGTTATCATAAAGACTAGTTTAAAACAATTAATTGTCTGGTTTCTCTAACTTTCACTGAGGAGCAAACATTTGCCTTTAAACTTGAAAGAAAAAGGATCTGATTAAAGAAATAATAACAAGCTGGTGTGTCCTTTAACTGGTGCTGCATATATTTTAATTATTTTATTATTTTAATGCTTAAAAAAATAAAAATTGGTAAGGATGCATAGAAATGAAAATTCTGGGCCGAAACCACAACTTCTGGATGCACTTGGCCAAAAATGCTTTACAATAATTATTCATTATTTTAGTAGGTAATAAAGTAATTTTAAAAACACAAGCCATGCATGCTGAACACTGCCGGGCAGTGTGACGCACCATATACATATAATATATACATATTTTCGGCCGTTTTTTTCCTTCTGTCGAAAACCAATATTGTCATTTTTGGCTGATAATTTTCAGCAGACGAAAATTTGGCGCATCCCTCAAAATTGGAAAGGTGTTGCTTATCTTTTTAGTCCAATTTTAGCCAGATGATAGATTTGTCACATTCTGGCTTGTGTAATTTCAAAGTCTTTACTTTGAGAGTTGGACAAGAACAGTGGTATAGAAAAGTCTCTCTTGGTCAAAGAGACACAATTTTCTTTAAGCAAAACATACTTCATTTCATTCCACACAAAACTTTAATTCTAATAAAATTCACTCACAGTATCCAGACGAGGCTCTTGTGCAGCTCTGGGTCCACAGTCTCAAGGTCACATAGCTGGATGGGCTTCCCCAGAAGCTGCTTGTAGAAGGGCAAAGTGAAGCCTCCATTAATGTAGTGCCCGTGGAAAACAGCCAGACCCATAATCCGCCCAACAAAGTGGAAGTAAGACAAGTGGTCCTGTGAAAACAGCAGAGGGCGTGAGAGGAAATTTAATGAGACCCTGCAGCAGCAGAGTAACGCTTGGTGAACCTTTTAAAGCACACATGACGACCATATGTAGTGAGGTCCAAGAAGCAGAGCCTTTGCGAAATTTCTTCATAACAGTGATTTACTGAGTCTTGTTTAGGAGAGAGACTTACAGGGTTGATGGATGAGTCTGGGTTGATCTGTAGTGTGTAGATGTTATCAGTTGAGTACTGAAACAGGCCGTAGTATGGATTCAGCATCTCATGGCAAAGGAGATATAACCATTCCCTGGAAAAGGACAGGAATTTGATAGAGGTCAGATTCTTTTTTCTTTTTTCTTTTTTTTTTTTAAGATGCCCACATCTTAGTCTTGCTGGCTGCAGTTCAGTCTAAACTCTGCGCTCAACAGGGAAACACCTGCAATATCGTGAACATGATACCCCGCATGCTGATAAGCTTGGCTGAGATTCAGCTAAACTGTTGAAATTATAAAGCCAAGTCTGGCGTATGAAAAGAGATGGGGGAATAATGAGGCACAGGGGAAATTAATTAATGAGAACCTTTCGCATGGAACAGATTCATATGCTACCTAGCAACTCCACCGTAATCCAGCCCCTCCTCTCCTCTGAACTTCACCATCAGCCGCTTCTTCAGGTCTTTGGGTCTCATCTTCATGATCTGTCTGTAAGACTCCTGTTGCACAGAAAGAACAGAAATGTGATATATTTCTGATTGAAACATTAATTTATATAAATTATAAGTTATAAATAAAACAAATTTTAAACTAGTTTAAAATAATATGTACATTTTGGCTATTATCTTAAAAAAAAAAAAAAAAAAAAAAAAAAAAAAAGTTTCAGAAGATTGTTTCAAATAGCAAATTAATGCACTACCATTCAAAAGTTTGGGGTCAATATGATATTAAGGACATTTATACTTGTATTCAGCAAGGGTACATAAAAATTGATCAAAAGTGACAGTACAGACATTTATAATGTTATTAAAAAAAATGTATACACTGCCGTTCAAAAGTTTGGGATCAGTAAGATTTTTTTGTTATGCTCATCAAAGGTGTATTTATTTGATTAAAAATATAGAAAAAACAGTAACATTGTGAAATATTATTGCAATTTCTAATATTGATTTCTATTAATATACTTATAAATATTTATTTCTGTGATACAAAGCTGCATTTTCATCAGCCATTACTCCAGTCTTCAGTGTCACATAATTTTAGAAATAATTCTAACATGCTGATTTATTATCAGTGTTGGAAACAGTTGTGCTGCTTAATATTTCTTTGGAACCTGTGATACTTTTTTCTTTGATTCTTTAATGAATAAAAAGTTAAAAAGAACAGCATTTATTCAAAATAGAAATCTTCTCCAATAATATAAGTCTTTGTTATCATGTTTTATCCATTTAACACATCCTTGCTGAACAGAAGTATTAATTTCTTTAAAAAAATAAAAAATAATAACTGACCCCAAACTTTCGAATAGTAGCGTATAATAACACAATTTTTATTTTGAATAAATGTTGTTCTTTTTAACATTTTATTTATCAAAGAATCCTGAAAAAAGCATCACATGTTCCAAAAAATATTAAGCTGCACAGCTGTTTCCAACATTGATAATATCAGCATATCAGAATGATTTCTGAAGGATCATGTGACACTAAAGACTGGAGTAATGATGCTAAAAAAAAAAAAACGTAGCTATGCTTCACCAAAATAAATTATATTTTAAAGTATATTAAAAAAGAAAACTTATTTTAAATTGCAATATTTCACAAATGTACAGTTTTTCTGTTTTTTTTTAATCAAGTAGATTTAGCCTTGATGAGCATAGGAACCTTACTGATCCCAGACTTTTGAACAGTGGTGTACATTTCAAATTAATGTTGTTCTTTTAATCTTTCTATTCATTAAAGAAACTCAAAATTTACCAAAGTTTCCACAAAAAAAACATTAGGAAGCACAACTGTTTTCACCATTAATAAGAAATCGATTAATAAATCAGTATATCAGAATAATGTAAATAATAACTAAGTGCCACTGAAGCACAAAAAAATTCAGCTTTGCCACCACAGGAATAAACTTCATTTTTAAATATACTTATTTGTATATAAATCTACTAATTCAATATTTTTTATTTATTTATTTATATTTATTTATATATTTTTTAATTATACTGTATAAAAGTTATTTTACTGCATCAATTAAATGTAGTCTTGGTGAACATAAGAAACATAAATCTTACTAACCCCAAACATTTGAACTCTACACTGGGATGAAAGTTTAAAACATTTTTTTCTTTGGAATAATGTGTACTAGTGAGTCATGCACAGGTACACCAATGGTGTGTATTAAAGTAAATAAAGCAGAAAATTAAAAAATAATAGACATATGTCTTATATTGCTGTGACCAAAAACTACAGCATTACTTAAAGGGATAGTTCACCCAAAAATGTACTCTTGTGAACGCGTGTCAAAGACTGACAGGGAAGAGAAGACATTGTTGAATTAAGTTGTTAATTTTGTTGCACAAAAAGTATTTTGTAGCTTCATAAAATTAAATTTGAACCACTGATGTCACATAGACTACTTTATCAGTGTCCTTACTACCTTTCTTGAATGTGTCAGCGTGCTGTCTATGCAGGGTTAGAGAGCTCTCGGGTTTCATCAAAATTGTTTTAATTTGTGTTCTGAAGATGAACGTTGGTCTTACGGGTTTGTAACGACATGAGGGTGAGTAATTAACGACAAATTATCATTTTTGGATGAACTATCCCTTCAAGATACTGATAACGGTGTCCTAATGTTAGAAACCAAAAAGCAAGCATCAGCATGCAAACCTAATCATGATGCATCCCTAGTCACTTCCAATGACAAAAACAGTTCCACAGTGCTGTTAGAACTAAATTATGCATGCACTACATGACTGGCATTATTCAGCTGTGTGGCTGCGAGTACCTCAAAGATCTCCTCACGGGACACTTCTATGCGGCAGTGGCCGGCTTGAGGCTGCTGCAGGGAGAGCTCATGGCGGAGAACCTTGAGTTTCTGGACCAGATCTCTCTCGTAGCGCACCGGTAGCTCCCCGTCACCCTCCTCCATACCGACCTCCATCTGTACGGGCAGAGCCTGGCTCGACTCCTTCACCTGAGAGTGTTGGCTGCTCATCACATGCAAAACGAACACAAATGTCACACGTGTCCCAATACATCCACACACTGATAGCAGTTTATCAAAGCACTGGACAATGAAATTTTCATGCATCATTTGGGTTACACTCCCACCAGGGACGATTAGAAATTAAATAAATGTTGAGAATTAATTTAATAAACCCTTATATGAGCAAGCAATTATCATTACTAGCAACTTTAATTACACAAAGATGATTTATTCATTGTGGTGAATAATTAACAGGATAATTTAAGAGCTGGGATGAGTAATCAGATGTTACGAGCAGAGCAGATGTGAAAGATGTTTTACCTCATGATGTGGTGTAACCTGGGGTCGGTGAATTGCGTGGTTCTATTATTATGGTCGACAAAATAAATTCGTCCTGACACAGTGCTCCTGATCTCCCAGCCGGGCGGCAGAGGGCCCAGCTCCTCACAACTCACGCTGTTCAAATCCCTGAAGGAGCAAGCGCACCCATCACACCCGGTGCTCAACACATTTAATGGTGCCCAAAATCTCTCTCTTTGCCCTCTTGCAGGGTGGGAAATTAACTTCTTTTTGTCCACCAGCCACATTGGCAGGTTAATGACTTTTTTTACCAAACACTTAGATTTGACCAACCAATCATGTTTTAATTCAAAAGTGTGAGCTTTTAATGTTTGAAAAGAACTCTGAATGATTTCTATAGTTATATATTTTCAAATGCAATTTAATTTGGTGACAGCATTATCAGCCAGTCTTTAGTATCACATAATCCTTCAGAAATCAAAATCAAATCCATAATTTCTTTCTTCTTTTTTTTCTATTCCTATCTAACTCTTCGATAGAAATCTTCTCTAGCACATTTGTCTTTACTGTCACCTTTGATCAATGTAAAGGAATAGTTCACCCAAAAATGAAAAATTAGCCCACGGATTTACTCACCCTCAAGACATCCTAGGGTGTATATGACATTCTTGGCTCTTCCAAGCTTTATAATAGCAGCGAATGGGTGTTAATATTCAACAGTTGATTGCATTTGTCTGAAGAAATAAAGTCATATACACCTAGGATGGAGTAAATCATGGGGTAATTTTCATTTTTGGGTAACTAACTCTTTAATGCATCCTGGCTGAATAAAGAGTCCATTTTCTCCATGCAAGTACACTAACAGCCAAAAGGTTTTGAACAGCAAGATTTTTAATGTTTTTTTAAAGAAGTCTCTTCTGCTCACCAAGCCAGCAATTATTTGATCCAAAGTACAGCAAAACAATCAAATAAAAAAATAAAATGTTGAAATATAATTTATATAATTTAATGTGATTTCAAAGCTAAATTTTTAACATTACTCCAGTCACATGATCCTTCAGAAATCATTCTAATGTTCTGATTTGCTGCTCAAAAAACATTTATGATGTTGAAAACAGCTGAGTAGACTTTTTCAGGTCTCTTTGGTGAATAGAAGTTCATAAGTACAGCAATTTATCTGTAATAGAAATAATTTGTAACACGTCACCTTTGATCAATTTAAAGCAAAAAAAAAAAAAAAAAAAAAAAAAAAAGACTAAGCTTTTGAATAGTATAGTGTATAATGTTACAAAAGATTTTATTTCAGATAAATGCTGCTCTTTGGATCTTTCTATACAAAAAAGAATCCTGAAAAAAAAAAAAAAAAAAAGTACTCACCTGCTTTAAATACTGATAATAACAACAACAACAACAACAACAACAACTTTGTTAAACAGCAAATCAGCATATTAGAAAGATTTCTAAAAAATCATGCGACACTGAAGACTGGAGTAATGATACTGAAAATTTTGCTTTGATCACAGGAATAAATTACATCTTAAAATATATTCAAATAGAAAACAGTTATAAAATAAATAAATAAAAAACAAATAAAAATCTTACCATTCAAAAACTTCTGACTGGTAGTGTAGATCTAATAATTATTACCAATTTAGAAAACAAGCTGCTTAGGAGCATTACAAAGACATTTCTTAATTGACATGTCTTAAAAAGATGTTGGCGAAACTGAAGATAAAAACAAACAGTCGACAGTACATAAGAACTTTTTCAAAACATACTCACATGTGTGTGTTATATATACAAGCATGTTATTTGACCAATGTAAGAGGTCACACGCAACAGTGACTGTTAAGCCAGAATAACCTGGCTCGTGTTGATTTCCCACCCTGCTCTCCTCACTAACAGGCTTCTTCTCAAGTCCCTTTCCTCATGCTTCTGAGATCATTATTATGATGATTAGCAAATTATTAAGCTTTACAATGTCAACAGTAGCAGCTATTAAGTGAGATTGCTGATTATCAAGTTAGCTGATTGTGTACATTAAAGAGCTGCGATTAGAGCGATATCACAATAGCAGCGAGGAGCAATCAAACAGGGCCAATCGTTATTTCAGCAAAGGCGGGTGGTGATTAAACCTACCGGGGTATTCTGGGGTCATGCCAGGTGCTCACGCCAGTCTGTGTGTGCAGAAAATAGACTTGGCCCTGCACGGTGGTCCTTTGCTCTGCATCGGAAAAGAGAAAAGACACGTCAAGAGCGAATGAGCCACTGCTAACTCAGTTAACACCTGAACGAGTGCCAAGGCTATTGCAACAGGACGCTGAGCTTCCAGTTCTCAGACGGCACACAGCTAGTGTGGCATGTCTAGTCTGAGATTTAATTACACTGGCGCCGTCCACTGGTCACGGCAGAGGACTCGACCACAACACCAACAGGGTCAGGCACGGTTACACACCAATGAGGGGCTTTACCACAGCCAATCCATCGGTGTAATGCGGGCCGTAGTGACCACACAGCTCAGCTAAAGCACAGTGAATAGACTCCTTTCAGAGCTCAGTGTCTGCAGATCAATGCACTTCAGTAGCCTCTACCCTGAGCTCTAAGCTGTATTAGTCTCAGTGGACTCCAAAAGTACTCTGGGTAAGTGATCAGGTATACGCACTAGGGATGTGCACTACATATTTTTATAGTTAAATATTTAGATAAAACTCTTATTGCACAAAACTGACAGCATTCGAAAAAGAACAGTGACCTGTAGATTATACATCATGACAGGAAAATTGCTCACAGCAGGCAATTTGAAATGTACTGAAAAAAGTGAATTTGTTACAAAGCAGTGCTCTGATGGCAGTACCAGCGGTGTTTATAAGACGAAACAATTTAGATCGACCATTCTGACCCGTTCCTAATGTGCTCACACTTACCGTAGCCCTCAGGGAGGTCGGGGGACTGGTGTCCGTGTGGTCTGTTTTGGGGGGTGTGTGCGTGCCCTCGGGAATCTTGGTTTCTGATGCGTTGTGCTTGGAGCCGTTGCTCCTGATTGGGTGACTCAAGTGCACGGCAGTTGCCCCCGCCAGCGGCTCCGGTGGGATCTGTGTATGGCATGGGCTCCTCCATGAAGCAGCTGAGAGGCCTCCCGGGCCCCGAGTCTTCAAAGACTGGCCTGAAACACACACACACACACACACACACACACACACACACACACACACACACACACACACACACACACACACACACACACACACACATATACAGAGCAGGTGTTAAAACACATCCAGCCACACAAACACTTCACTGGGTCTTGGTATTGATGATCAAAACAGTGATGAACTGTGAAACTAACAGATCTTTAGGGAGGTCAAATAAAGTGCTTTATCTGGGCAGGTAGCCAGTAAGTGCAAAAAAGTACATCCTTAAGGCATAAGTTGACTCACCCTTCATTCTCTACCAGTCCTCTACAGTCAACCACAGGCCCTCCACTGCCAATTCTGTCTCTAGTCTGCAGACTCACTACATAAATAAAGAAAATGGTTAAAGTCTTCACATTGAGGCACTTAGTTCAAAGACTCTTCATTTAGTCAAACACTGATTTAGCAATGTTAAAGCGAAAGTTCACCCAAAAACGAAAATTCTGTCAGTAATTACTCACCCTCATGACCATTATTCATCTTTGGAACATAAAATAATATATTTTTGATGAAATCTGAGAACTTTCTGACCCTGCATAGACAACAACGCAACTGACACGTTCAAGGCCCAGAAAGGTAGTAAGGACATCAATAAAATAGTCCATGTGACATGACATGTTATGAAGCTACAAGAATGCTTTTTGAGTGCCAAGAAAACAAAAATAATGACTTCATTAAATTTTTGTGAATAGGGATGTAACAATATTATTTATATTGTGATATTGTGATAGCAAAACTGTCTTAATATCACCATGGTCATATGATGATATGTAATGATCTTCCGGGCAAAAAGTGTAGTTTTTAAAATACATTTAAACTTCTTATTCTAAGATAAAAGGTCTTTGTGTTTTGGTTCATTATGCTTTGACACAGTATTTGTCAAACAAACTGAAACCGAAAGCGCAACATGGCTTAATCCCTTCATCAAGTCTGTTTTTGCTGCATTTCAAAGTGAAGCGCACACATTGTTAAGGCAATCAGCTTGTGGTCCGGTGTTTTCCACACCTCAGAACGTTTCTGTTCACAGTGAATAAATGCAGTGAACCCATTTATTGCATGTACTGTGCGTTTAGGAAAGCAACGGCCAACAAGCTATGGTTTATTTTCATGGCAGATGATTAAAGCATTTCATTAGATTTGTAGTTAGACATGTTTTTGTAAGCCTGTCTTCACTGAAGGTGGAGCTTTCCTTCAAAATAAAAGTTTTACTTCCGTTTCCATCAAAATAAAAGCTTAAAAGTGTATTATGAATTGCTGACAGCAAGCACTGTAAATGAGTAATGTTACTGCAGTCCAAATTCAAAACATCTTTCAAGTGTAGAAATGAGGAAATACGTATTGTAATTTCCCTAAGCAAAAATTCTAATTTGTTTGGCTTCCTGAAACACCAGTGTCAATGTAATTTAGACAGGCAGTATATCACAAATAAAGAGAGGGTTGAGTCCCCTACAAGTAAATTCACTAAGTTTTTTTCTGACACAAGTTTTCTCAGTTAAGAACATGGGTTGGAACTCCTAATTTTGAACGCTTAAAGTGCATTAGATAGAAGATTTTAGCTTTTAAATGTATAAAATTATTTATTTTTTGTGTCTTTATTTTTAAAATATCACAATATTGTATCATGGACTTCATATCGCAAAATTATCGCATCGTGAGATTTTGATATTGTTACATCCCTACTCGTCAATGCACATCTGAGACTAACACAGAAGAACAGAAATTGTTGAATAAAGTCACTATTTTTGTTTTCTTCCTGCACAAAAAGTATTCTCGTAGCTTCATAAAATGGGTTCAACCCCTGATATCAAATGGACTACTGAACGATGTCCTTACTACCTTTCTAGGCCTTGAGCATAGTTGTTGCGTCGCTGTCTATGCAGGGTCAGAAAGCTCTCGGATTTCATAAAAAACATCTTAACTTGTGTTCTGAAGATGAACGAAGGTCTTACAGTTTAGAATGACTTGAGGGTGAGTAATTAAGACAGAATTTTCATATTCAGGTGATCTATCCCTTTAAAATAAACTTACTTATTTTAAAAGTGTTGCTGAAGTCGCTAAATACACTGTATCTGACAAATTCTGTACAAGTTCTACCGGCACCGTTTTAATACATACCAACGATTTGTCCACGGACAGCATCACTGTCAGATGGGTTCAACTTGCATAAGTCTAAACGCTGGTCTGATGGTGAGACAGATAATGACAAGATGTAAACAAACTATTTTATCAAACTAGGTCATCAAACTTTTACAGACTACAGAAACAGTTCAAAACAAATTTAATGAAGGCATATAATGACTAGGATATGGCACAATAAAAAGATTACAGCACACTATGAAAATATCATACTCACAGCCTGTGTCTTTTAGTCTGCTGATGGCATTGGACAGGAGCCGCACACAGCCTAAGAAACCCGCACCCTGCTTCTTATGGATCTTCTTATGGTTCCATACGCTAATGGTGATGGAATCTGTCTTCCCAATATACCTGTGGAAAAACTCTCTCTAGTTAAATGTGTTTTTAAATCAGTAGCTAATATTGTTTCCATAGTTTTAAAGATTAACTAAATGACCGAAACTGCACATCATCATGAATACCACTGAGAATATATATAAAACTTTATAGAGGAGTTTGCTCACAGGTCGTAATGCTGATTCCACTTGGGGTCCAATGTGCTTTTGACCGTGTCTGTAGAGTGGCATTGACCCGAGCCATCCACCACCACTTTGGCGAAAGGATCAGGCAACCCTGCAGCAAAACGATAGTGTGGCAGGAAGACAAATAAACAACAGAGGACAAACTCGGCCGTCACACACTGTCCTCACATTGCCCTCTGAAAGAACGGGTACGATCTGGACAGCTAAGCAGCTTCCACATTAACAACTCCAAAAATATAGATAGACTGCAAATATTTGGATGGCTTTACAGATCCCCAGACCAAAAAGAACCATGGAGCTGCTGACTTTCAGTTGCCAAATTACAGAATCGCTTGCACAGAAAGTCTCTGAAAGTCATTTTACATGCAATTAAATATGAGAAGTGACACGAAAAAAATTCAGTTAAAGTATTAGTTCACTTCTGAAATAGAAATTTCCTGATAATTTACCCACCCCCATGTCATCCGAGACGTTCTTTTTTTTTTTTTTTTCCAATCGAAAAGAAATGGTTTTTGAGGAAAATATTCAATGGGGATCAGCAGGTTGAAGGTCCAAACTGCACTTTCAATGCAGCTTTAAAGGGCTCTACATGATCCCAGCCGAGGAATAACAGTCTTAGCTAGTGAAACGATCTGCCATTTTCTATGGTTCACAAACCAAATCTGTGAAGATTTGGATTTGGAAGTCAAACGACCTTTACAAAAAAAGGTAAAACAACAATATTGGACGATTTTCAAGTTGAGGAGAAAATGAGATGGAGTTTTTCAACCTACCCCACCTCTTTGAACCTTAGTACACAGATGAAGAACCAACCATGCATGGCCTTTCCAACGTGATTATGCAATGCATGAAGACGCGCTTTGCAGAGCTAGTGCAAGATGAGCATTTGTGCAGGGTTGCCAGGTTTTCACAAAACCCGGCCAATTGCTACTCAAAACTAGCCCAAAAGTAGCCCAATCGTGTTTTGAGGGGGGTCCACCCGTAAAAATCACATTCCGGGGGGTAAAATACACGTTTTTGGCAGGGTTCCCCTGGTAAAACTGGCTTTCCAGGGCCTAAACATTACGTTACTGGGTCACTTCAACCAGTGGACATGTAAAAAAAAAAAAAAAAAAAAAAAAACCCAAGGCAACAGTGTTTTAAAGCAGCCCAGTTCCACGGGAAAACCACAGACTCGGCAACACTGCATTTGCGAGTAAAAAGTATATACATTTTTTTTTTTTTTTTTTTTTTTTTTTTTTTTTAGAAAATGACTGATCTTTTCACTAGATTCTTGTTTATTCTGCACTGTCCCTGCTAAATAAACTAAATAAATAAATAACCCCTATTCCTCGGCTGGGATCGTCTAGAGCCCTTTGAAGCTGCACTGAAACTGCAATTTGGACCTTCAACCTGTTGGGCACCATTGAAGTCCACTATATGGAGAAAAATCCTGGAACGTTTTCCTCAAAAACCTTAATTTCTTTTCGACTGAAGAAACACACAAACATCTTGGATGACATCGGGTGAGTAAATTATCAGGAAATATTTATTCTGGAAGTGAACTAATCCTTTAAGCTATATAAGATAGAATGAATTCCTACTTTTTAGTATAAACTTGTTTCACCTTGACCCTGTCAATCTAGTGATTCTGACTGTATTTGCATAAATATGTACAGTGTATGTATTTAGGTACAGTGTACATATTTATGTAGCACAATAACAGTTCTGTAAAGGCTGGAATGCACTACATAAAATCTAAACAGATCTTAAAACAGTGGACATCATACTCGTGTTGACTTTGTAAACCGTTACAGAGAAAACTGGGCATCGTACACTAAATGACTGAGTTTCTGACGCACTACATACTTGCATATAAAACATACTTGCATAGAAACGTGAATCATTACAAACGAAAATCATGTGTGCTAAAATTGCTTCAAATACAAAACATGACATCATCTGACTAGATGACCCTTATACATTATGTGGCCATGATAAATTACATGATTTATCTGTAAAATCAAGAACTATGTGTAGTGGCTCTGACTTTGGCAACTAGTATCAAATCCTCCAGACTGCAAATCAGGGCAAAAGGTGTGTAGTATATTATAATTTTATAGGTTAAACATGTCACTTAATGGATATTAACGGACTTAGTGGATATGCTATTTTAAAAAAAAAGAAAAAAAGTCAGCTGTTAGATTATTCAAACTGATAACTCATAAGGACAAGACTGCTCTGCTAAGATTTTTGATTGATTCATAAAAAGAACTAATAAATGTTTGATAATCAGACATCATGGGTTATACGACATCTGATAAAAGCACATATCAAAGTTTTCCAGTCTGTCATAAATCTTTATTTTCGTAATCATTTTGGGTGCAGTCTGGAGTCTTGGATTATTTTGTTTACTTATAGACTTGGGAATGCTTTTTGCTCAGTGTTATTGAGAGGACAGTCTCATGCTCTATGGACCGTTCACTCGGTGGGATGAAGCTATGAAGAGCATTTCCACTGAAAGCATTTCCGTGAGTGGGGGGGAAAAAAGACTACTGAAAGATGCATGCTGCATCTGTTGTGGAACATTACTACTAATAATTTAATGTATAATTATCAGAGACAACTCGTCTTGTTTTGCCTGTCTTCGTCATACAGTCTCATGTGGCCTTTTGTTATATGAGAAGCATAATGGACTTGGCACAGTAACAGGATCTATGAATGACGCACACCAGGCATTTGAATAATATGTGGGACACACACTGACGAGGCCAGTGGGGCAAACACGCTTGTCAGTCAGAACAGCTGGGATGGAGAGCTCAGACTGCACAACAGTGAAGTGTGCTCATGCTGTAGTGGGTGGAATTTGATGAGGAGCCACTGAATGAGGATGTGAATTCCCCCAGTGATAAAAGCAGCCAGTGGGCGGCTCTGAACAACTCAGAGGAGAGAGGCACTAACGTTCCAGAATCACAAATGGTTCATATACAGCCATTTCTGAGGGGGATTTGAGTAATAGTTCACCCAAAAGTGATATTTAGTCATACACGACATACCAAACTCGCTTAAATTTATGTGCAACACAAAAGAAAATCCTTGCCACTATTTTCTACATAAATGTGCATTTACATTGAAATTAAAAGTGAATGAGGACTGTTGTTGGCAAACTTGGCCCTATGATTTCAGCAATGCAAACAACGCAGGCGAAATTGCATAATCCAGTCATAAAAATGGAGTTTATTGTATAACTGTGCACGCATAAATCAAAATACACATCAAAACGCAATATGGACTACTGTCTGTAAATATTAAGCTGAAAAAAAAAAAACTATTTGAATATGAATCCTGCATTTTCTGCACGTCTCTGTGTGAATGAATGGTTGTCCATGCTGTTTTCGCATGAGGTTTGCATTGTTTTCAGCCTCTGCTGCCTCAATATGACTACATGAACAGATAAACAGCACTTCATCTATTTTGAGAAAAACTATCGTCATATCATACACACAAAAACAGGAGCAACCCGTCAAAATAAAAGTTCGGTTAACTTAAAGAAACTGTGACAGAAATATATTATTTAATGTAATGTTAGTACTGCTACAAATAATAAAAATAATTTAGGGGTGGTATTGGAATCAGCTGTTAATGGCATTAATGGCATTACACGGAAATATCGACATCGGCCCGATATGAAAAATTATGCCGATACGTCTGGACGCTAAGAGGAATAGCCAGAACCACTGCATTTTTGAGAATAAAAAATAAAAACTATATATATTTTTTTTTTATTAAAAAGCAGCAATTGATATCTAATTTATTTAGTTATTTTCAAAGCTTCAATGTATTGTCATTACAAAAGAATTTCATTATTGTTTATTTAATTCTAGCGAATAAGTTCTTAGTAAAAACTAACCAAAATAATTAGCTTATAATTTCTGCACAGGAGAGACTTGATATTGTTTCCAAAAAAAAGGAAATATATCGGTATCACTATCGGCTATCAGTCAAAATGAGTTGAAAAATATCACCATATTGGACAATGGCAAAAATCCAATATCCTGCATTCCTAAAATATTGATAAAACATTCATTTTTAAGGGGCGTTTATCAGAAAAATGATTTACCACAATTTATTAACCAGAAAAATTTAAATACACAACACATTTATACATATATGATCAAATTAATTAACTAGAAATGTTTTTGATTATTACATTTAATGAAAGCATTTTAAAAAAGTACCCAGAAATGAATGAAAAACAGAATTTGGAACAAACAAAACTGAACTTGAGAAAAAAAAAAAGTAGTAGAAAATGTAATTTTTGTTAAACTTGTAATAAATTGCTGGTAAGTTGTGTACAATTCATGATTGCAATTAATTAGATGTATAAAATTGTAGATTAACCATTAAAAGTTTAAAAAAAAAAAAAAAAAAAAAAAAAGAAAAAGAAACTGAAAAAAGAAAAAAGAAACAAATAAACCAAAAAATTTAAAAGAGAAAAAAATGAATTTGGAAGAAAATGAACCAGATTTTGTGAAAAAAAAATAAATAAAACTGATTTCATAGAGCCCTACAAACTCCAAAATAAAAGAAATCCAAAGTG
Organism: Labeo rohita; assembly: GCF_022985175.1. Taxonomy (NCBI): domain Eukaryota; kingdom Metazoa; phylum Chordata; class Actinopteri; order Cypriniformes; family Cyprinidae; genus Labeo; species Labeo rohita. The sequence continues at coordinate 11,433,539 of NC_066871.1, read as the reverse complement.
TCACCAAAATTTTCATAGAACACATGCTATAAATTTCATAGTTTCTGAAATCATTTGAGCTTTGTCATTACTCACTGATGTTCTACCCAAACTCTCCTTTACGAGGGCATTTATGAAAGTTGAAGAATGAAGTAGTGATGTCCAAATTATGAAACGAATTGTTCTTTTTAAATAAATGGTTGATCCAATTTGCAAAATTGATCTAATAGTTTAAAAGCAGTCAATGCACTGCTGTATCAAAAAAATAATGACTTCAATTTTAGTTTTTTCCTTTGACAAAGTTATCAGACTGACTTTAGAAGACATTATTGCACAATTATCATGGACTACTGCCGACATACTTTTATGGTGCTTACGTCCATTTTTGAAGCCTGAATGCTCAATTGATGATAATTACATGGAAAAGAACAACCAGCACACTATTCAAAATTTTTCCTTTTTAGTTTCAAACCAGTAAATAGCAACATCTTAATTTTGGGGTGAACTTTTTTTAAGGTACACAAAGGATTATGAAAAAGGTGAAATGAGGTATACTTACGGAAGAAGTCTTTCTTTGCCAGATTCTTGGCACATAATACTGCAAAAGAAAGGGAAAAAAAATCATTATCATCCCAAATCATTTAATATATCAACAGACGCGCCACTTACTTGGGAATTTATGAACATGGAAAATAAATAATAGAAAGTCTGATGCATTTAAAAGCTTTCCTGCTGATGCGAGTTAGACTGAAAACAGCATTTATCTGCATAGACGGCTGTAAAGAGAGAGCTGGGCCTCATTCCACTAACTAACTGACATGATCAGGATCCCTTTCCTCTTGTCCCCCAAGAGGGGCCGCTGGGGCCGTCCAAGCACAGCCTGCACAGAATAAATCAGGCAGACTTCCTCTCAACGCTGTTAGTCAGCACCCCAAATCCACAGCTTTTCCCTGGATATGTAAAGCTTAAGCCATCTGCCTGAAAGGTTTTTTTTCCTTGGCTAGCCTTCACCTAATGTGAAAATATCAAAGGTCATTCTGTGTTAGGCTGCAATGTGATTTCATGCTTTTCAATGGGATTTGGCGCATTTAAGAGAAGCAGCATTTGTGAATAAGTTTGGTGTCAGCTCATGTTTGACACGCTCTGCTGTGAGATGGAGCAGGTGTGGTCAGCAATATTCTTCTTATCAAGAATGCACCGTGTACACGAAGGACAAGGTAATAGCAACCCAATGACCTGCGTCGAAAAATGTACATAACAGTGCAAAAGTGGTTGTAGCAAAGTGCAAAAGCCTATTCTGCACTGCAGTCAAAGCACAACAGGAAACAGTGGGGCATCATATGCAGTGCAGCTTGACAATGGTTGATTCTGAATTGTCTGGGCTGTGTGTCTGTTGCTGGACAAACAGAGGAAGGCTGTGTTCTACCTCTAAAGAGGTTTTCATTTCTCCCATGAGGTCACAGGACTAATTCATGCGTGCTGTCAGAACAACACATGACATTGTAAAACAACTTTGTCTGGCAACCATCCAATTTATGAACATACTAATAAACTTTGCAATCTGTCCCTTTCACCACTTCACATGGTTACCCAAAACATTTATCTGATAGCTGTGTAATGGTGCAGAAAAATCTTTTATGTCCAATTGCTTATATGGCCTTGTTCAATAGGGCTGTGGTAATTATTACACTGGAGAACCGTTAAAAGGTCAGTACAGCCAAAAATTTGAATTTTGTTATGCTTTCATGATACATATTTCAAAAACATATTTAGAAAAATTCCCATGGCAACAAACGAAAGTCAGTGGAGTTCAATGTTGTTTTGGACCCCAGTGACACTTATTATATCAGTGAAGCCGCTGAAATATTCTTAAAGGGATAGTTCACCCAACAATGAAAATTACTCCACGATTTACTGAGCCTCAAGCCATCCTAGGTGTATATGACTTTCTTCTTTCAGACGAAAACAATTGAAGTTTAATTAAAAATGTACTGATTCTTTCAAGCTTTATAATGGCAGTGAATGGCTGTTGAGATTTTGAAGTCCAATAAAGTGCATAAATCCATCATAAAGCGCTCCACAAGTCTCCAGGGAATTAATAAAGGCCTTCTGAAGCAAACTGACGCATTTGTGCAAGAAAATTCCATATTGAAAACTTTATAAAGTGCATTCTCTAGCTTCCGCTAATGTGCATTCATGAGATAGTGGCGTTGCAGCGGATGACGTAGGTGTAGTGTAAGTTCCGGTGAGAATATGCTAGTCTCTCAAAAACCAAGTTTTGTAGGGCCCTATAAAATCAGGTTTATTTTTTAACAAATTCAGTTTTTTTTTTTTTTCCCAAAATTCAGTTTTTAACATTTTTCTGGATTCTATTTTTTTTTCCTCATTTAAATTTTTCATGGTTAAATTACACTGTATTAATCAAAAAGCAAGTCTAATTAATTAAACTTATGAAACGCATACAATTTAAAAATCAATTCAGTAAAATTAACAAAAATGATATGTCTAGGCACCTAGGATTTTTCTTTTTCTTACTTTGTTTTATTGTTATGAAATTCTGTTTAAGCATGAAAAATTAAGAAATCATTAAAAACAAACAAAGTTACTATTAAAATGAAAAAATATATTGTGATTATTCCTTAATAAAATACAGTTTTCATTTTAGTAATAACAGTAGTAGTATTACATACATTCTACTAAACAATAGCAATATATGTCCATTTCTGTGTGTATATGACGATAGTTTCTCTCAAAAGAAACAATAAAATGCTCATTAAAAAACCTCAGAGCAGTTCTGGAAATGTTGTTCATGTATTTATGTCCTCATTTTGCAAAACGGCAGACACTGAAATCACCGCGAGTGTCACGCGCACTTCAGTCTGCGTGTAGTAAACGAAACCACACATCTGTGCCATTCGCACACACAGAGACATGCATAACATGAACAATTCATATTTAAAGTCTTTTTGCTTAATATTTAGAGATACTAGTCCATAATTGCTTTAAGTTGCTTTAAGCTTTAACTTAAATTGATTTAAGTGTAATGACCTACTTTTGATTAATTCATCCAAACTTTGACAAATTCCGTGACATTCCACGTTCCGTTTTTATGACTGGACTCCATCCGGCCCTAGTTTTGTTTACAGCAAAAAATTAATCTCCTCTTTATATCAAAATCCTTTTTCTTATGCAAATGCATCGATTCACTTAAAAAGGCCTTTCTTAACCCCCAGAGCTGTGTGGAGCACTTTTTTGATGGATTTATGCACTTTATTGGACTTAAAAATCTCAACAGCCATTCACTGCCATTATAAAGCTTGGAAAAGCAAGGACATTTTTTTATATAACTCCGACTGTATTTGTCTGAAAGATGAGTCATATACACCTAGGATGGCTTGAGAGTAAATTCACAGAGAAATTTTTATTTTTGGGTGAACTATCGCTTTAAAAATATCTCCTTTCGAGTTCTGAAGGAGGCGGCATGTCAGACGGTTTTGAAACGACATAAGGGTGAGTAAATAATGGCAGAAATGTTCGATTTTGATTGAACTATTCTTTTAAGTACTATAAAGGTACAATAAAAGATCTTTTTGACTGGTTGCTGTTGATGACAACAGAAGCACCTTCCCTCGATCCCAGCGTGCACATCAAAGAAAAAACACTAGTGTTTCTGCTGTAGAAAAAAAGGAGCAAAGACAGCAAAAAGCACTTGTACCCTTTTCTTTTATGTATTCTCTGTGTCCCTGCAGAAGGCTATTTATTTATTGAAATCCATCTGACAATACAGTAAAGAATAAACTGGCTGAAACTGAGAAAAGGCAGCTGGTTTCTATAGAAAACAAATCACGCAAGCTCAGCCACTAATTGGTCCATGCTGCGGTTTCATGCTGCCCTAATGCATGGTATAGTTTATGCCCTAATAATGAGCCGAGAGGACAGGACCTTCAAAAGGTCAGAGAGCTGGAAATTCATCGCTGTGGACAGAAGAGCCAAACGGCATACCTCTGTTAGCACCCACACACAGCTCCATGACTTGGGGAGGGCACTGCCTCATTAGCTGTGAAATTCATCTCAGCATTCACAGGGAGAGACGAGAGCGGGGGTGGGTGGTTCCGTAGTCCATCATGTCTTTCAGCCTCCAGGCTGTCCATCACCTCCCAATAACTGGTTACTGTGGCAACCAATAACCCAAGCGGAGGTGCCGCGATGCATAAGAGGCTCGGATCAAAGTCCGCAGGTATGACGGAGCCCAGGCAGATCCCTCAGGAGAGACAGAGGCGTAGCTACAGCAGTCACAGAGTAATCAAATATACATGCGCCAGATATTTCAAAGCTTACCACCCTAGCTTCCCTTTAGGAGCTTTCCACATCTGTAGCCATGGAAACAAAGGAGGAATGGAGGCAGAAACTTTGCTGTCAGACACAACTTTCATCACAGGCAGTCAGGGCTGTAACATCCCCTCCATTTAAACCAATTAGTTCACATGAGAGGGTTTTATTGGCTCAGACCAGCAGATGGATATTTTGTTGTTAATTACTGAGTGCAAAAATGTCAAAATGTAACCAATGGATTTTTGCCAGGTTTTCTTGCAAAAAAAAGCTAGACAAGAAAGTCCAAATCAACTGGTTTCTTATTTACATGACCGTTTAAATTTTGGGCGTGGTAAGATCTTTTTTTTGTGTTTTTAAAAAAAAGGTCTCTTATCCTTACCAAGACTGCATTTATTTGATCAAAAATTTTCAGCATCATTGCTTTAGTCTTATCAATGTTAAAAACTATTGTCCTGCCTAATATTTTTGTGGAAATCATGATACATTTTTTCTGTCAAGGGAACAGCTTTTATTTGAAATAGAAATCTTTTGTAACATTACAAAGGTTTTTACTTCACTTTTGAACAATTTAATGCCATTTATTATTAATTTTTTGTTCACTTCTAAACAAAACTTTTTATTTTTCATATTAAATAAATCATACAGATCCTAAATTCTTGAAAAAGTGCAACCAGCTAGTTGCTTTAAAAATACATAGTTTTATACATTTCTTGCTGATTCAGGTTGATAAATATTCTAGGTCCCCATTAATTTTTTTTTTTTTTTTTTCAGAATTCTGTTTTTCTCTATTTTAATTTTTCTAGATTCAGTTTTTTCCATTTTAATTTTCCTAGACTCTGTTTTAATGTTTAAATTCAAATTTAATACCCAAAACAATGTCTAATGAAATAATTCAAATCATGAAACTACATTTCCAGCATATGAAATATAAGTATTTTCTTTTCAAATTACCAAATTCTGTGATTTCCATTAATTTCCTGGACTGCATTTTAATGTTTTTATTAAATAATAAATCAAAAGCATCTCTAAATATTTTTATATAAAAATGCATATATTATTTTTATTTACATTTTTCTGCTAAATAAATTCTGGTAATTCCTTTTTTTTTTTTTTTTTTTTTTGCAAATATTCTTTAAAAAATAGTGTTTTAATCATTTTATTAGTAGTAGTACTATGATTACATCAAGTAATATATTTCAGTCACAGTTTCTTCAAGTTAAAACAAACTTTTATTTTGACAGATTGCTGTGAAGACTTGAGATTTTTGTTTGTATATGATGATAGTTTTTCTCAAAACAGTAGGATTCATATTTAAATAGTATTTTTTGAGCTTAATATTCACAGACACTGGTCCTTATAGTGTTTTGATTTAAGTGTACTGACCTACTTTTGATTCATCTAAAATTTGGCAAATTCCGTGACATTCCGGATTATACAGTAAATTCTGTTTTTATGACTGGATTCCGCCCGCGTTTTCTAAATTGCAGAAATCATAGGGCTCTATTATTCCTGTACAAGACGGATCTATAAGCTCAGTTAGCACAGCAATGATTTTAAAATCCAGAAAACAGGAAGAAAACCAGACAATACTTCATGCCAAAAACCTCGAAATGAAGCTGTGTGACAGACCACATGACAATTACAAACAGGAAAAGACATGTGTCATTCTCAAACACTGGCTGAGCTCTTCTCAATGAAGCTCGAGAGCGGATACACACCGGTAGGGCTTTAAAGAGGGTTTTTCCTGTTGCTTTAACCGCTGCCTAATCATAGTGGGTGACGGGCAGAACAAACACGCAGAACACTTCAGAGTTCCTGCCGCCCAGCTGCACAAACTGACAAACAACCCCTCGCGTACACGTAAAAAAAAAAAACTGAGTTCGGCGGGTTTTATTTGCCCAGCGCTGTGCGTGGAGAACTGCCCAGGGCTGTACAAACAGCATTGCCCATGCACTTTCATTAAGCCCTTTGATAGGAGGCCAAACAGTCTGGTATGGTGTTATCAGACATTGGAGATCATCCATCATCTTAACCATTTCATTACAGAGGATTAGCAGCTCAAAAACATCAACTCCACAAGCTGGGAGGAAAAAAACTATTAGTGGTGGCGGTGGTAAACTCCTATAGGCCAATATGATATTGATAAGTGCAACTGATTTTCCTTTAGTTTTATTCAGTTGTACATCTGCAGAAGGGTATCCAAGGGTATACAGGCTTACTAACTTATCATAATTGGATAGTGACTGAAACTGTGCCAATACTATGTCACAGACCCAGCATGTCTGTGAAAAAGAGTGAATCAGCAGGTTTGATTTCAGTCTTACTCTTGCATGCTTTATTTTTTCCCAATTCAAAGCGTCATAGAAGCCAATCTCACTATGAGATAATTAGATGACCTTCAAGAGTTATTAGAAAAATGTATGAAATTTTATAAATGCACACAAATAAATATTATCAGGCCTTCAATTTAAGTGCAGGATTGTGCATTATTTTATTGATTTTTGCAAGTTGTGCAATTATAATGTGGTAAACTCAAATATTTATTGACTATAGCGTGAAGGATTAGTAAGAAAATTAATTTAATAGAAAAGGAGAATCCTAACCCAATCAAACTCCAAAATTTTACAAATGTGTAAGATGGTAGAAATAAACCAGGTATACAAATTTGGCAGCGGACAGGCTGTGTCATGAGTCCTCAAAAACTATAAACACATGGCAATAAAAAATATTTGCTTGCAACACGAACGTGGTTTGAGCCGTCCGGCAAGTTTTTGAAATAAATTATTGCCTAGCAAAAGCATGACACCATTGAAATTCAACTGTGCATGATTAATAAATCTGTTACTCGTTGCCAATTTAAAACCCTGAAGCAAAGCAAGTTGAGAATCACGACTCAAAACCAGCCAGTAGATCATCTCTGCTAGTCAGTGCAGAGTGTCTTCAATACCTTGTATTAGGACAGCTGGTGTAGTGACTGATGAGGGTGGGTGCAAGGGAGACAGAAGAGGCTCTATTCTTAGTTTCCCACCCCCTTATTCCCTGACTTTAATAAAAAAGCACTGCTTTACCTGACGTAACGGCGGAGAGCTGGTTCACAAGCTACAAGACCGTTCACATAGTTAATTAGTAAAAGAACACATGTGTAACCAAAAGAACATTACTCAGTAGATGGGAATGAGTCTCTGGCGGCTCTGCAGCTGTTTGCAAGGCAAGTAGTTTGCTGATATACGAGGTTAAAGCTTGGAGGGGGGGCATAAGGCTGACACGCAACGGTGTAACTCACTAGAATATGAGCCAATGCTCATTTATCTCTGCACTTCTTCAATAAGAGCAGAGCATCCAATGAGCAGGGGTGGAGGATGTAAGGCAGGGGCACAGCAAGAAGAGCAGGAGTGTTATCTCTTTCTACTTAACGTGGGTTCTGTGCAAAAGCTCACTCGCTACTGACGCATCCAAGCCTGGTGACGAATTTGCAGCATTCTCTGAAAATGGTTAGGATAGGTGACGGTTCAGCTCAGTCTCTGAACAAAAAATAAAATACAAATAAGGCTGTAAATAAAACAAATGACAGATTATTGATTACGGATGAGCATGATACTATGGAGTATTTAAAGGATTATTTCACTTCCAGAATAAAAATTTCCTGATAATTTGCAAAAGTACACCCCCATGTTACCCAGGATTCTCAAAACACCCACATTATAGCGGCGTTTATCGGTGAACCTGATATTACAAAACCGATAACCGATTATGGTAAAATGCTTACATTCCGGGAAAAATATCAGTAAATCGACACATCGATCTCTACATATGACCCTTATTTATCGGCTGAAGCTGCAACGAAACTGCAATTTAGACCTTCAACCCACTGATCCCCATTGAAGTCCACTATATGGAGAAAAATCCTGGAATGTTTTTCTCAAAAACCTTAATTACTTTTCCACTGAAGAACGAAAGACATCAGTGCTTTCCACACATAGACTTTACCTGGGCGGGCCGTCCATCTTTAACCGAGTCTGCTCACTCTTGCGGCCGGTAAACTACTTTGATGGCAGTGGCTAGTTACACTGCTTCAAGTCAGACGCTGATCTGCTCAAATCAAACAAACTTTGCCTTGCTCTGCGTCTATTCTGTGCAGTGAGTGGCAGAGTAATATACAGTAATAGAGCCAAAACCACCACATATAGTCGCTTTTTAGTGTAAGTTAGTTAGATGTATATTGATTTTATCAGACGATGTCACGATTATGAATCAGGATTTAACAAGTAGTCTATATTGAGAGCAATTCCTGGTTAACGTAGTATTAATGGGTCTTGTGTACTATTTATACTTGTTTTATGTATGACAACAGAAAATATATGTGAACAGCTTTATTGGGCATTCAATTGTATTACAGTATGTGACAGTTCATAGAGTAGAACAGATCTGAAATGCCAAAACTCGTCTGAACGTGACACAATGACGTCATAAATATGCAAATTAATATGTGACGTCACCCGCCACCACAAGTCTCACAAAATCCTGTGGGAAACACTGGACATGAACATCTTGGATGACATGGTGGTGAGTAAATTATCAGGAAATTTTTATTCTGTAAAGGAAATAACCCCTTAATGAAATAGTAATGATAATTTTATTTAACTGTAATATTAGAATACAAATATTTATGTCTTAATTTCTTTAAAGATTAAACCATCTAACTTTCATTTTGGTGGAAAACCAAAGGAAACCAAGTTGGAAACAGGCTACAACTTTATTGGGTATATAAATTACAATTACAATTAAAAGTTTAAAGTGAACTGAGTCACCAAAAACATTGTTACGAAGACAGTGCCAGGCTTCATTTTGCAATGCACAATAGATGTATGTAAATGTTGCAATTTTTTTGCAAATTTCAATTTTTTATTTTGTTTAATTTCTCAGCCCTAGTACAGTCAATTCAGACTTTGCATACACAAGCCATTATTCTAATTGAATGATGAACTAGACTGATTAGGGGTTGAAGAATGTGCCCTACTCGACTCATTTCCTGCCAGATTCAGAGATGACACACAGCACTCCTCCCATTCACAGCTTAGGTTTGAGTTACAGCAGCGTGAGGGCTGGAGGGATATGAGAAACACCGTACTGCACACACTCGCGAAAAGCCCCGCCATACGCAGGGCTGAAACACAAGACGTCGGGCCCCCAGCGCGAATGAAATATCCATGAGCTTTTCCGGAGTTATCCTCCACCCTCCTTCCTGGCTCTTTGTTTCTCTTTCTCCCACTTTCCACAGCCAAATCCTCACTCTGCGCTTAAGATTAAACTGTGGGAAGCCATTTTGTAAGGTTGATCAGAACGCCAGAGGCCTTAAAAATACATCCCCATCCAACATCGAAAAAAAAGAAATGAGTTGTCAGCCAAGAGGGTAAACTGGAATGCTAAACCTCCTCATGTGCATGAATAGACAAGACATTTCCTCAGGCAAAGATACAGTAGGTCAATCGCTCAAACTTCCACGGCAGATCCGCCAAGCTCCCCTAGGAAGAAGCACGATGATGGGGACAGGCGGGCAGACTTCCCCATCACTGAGTCACCAGGCGTGAAAAGGAAGGGAAACCTGAGCCATACCTTGGGGGAACCAGTGGTTAAAAGCACAATACAAGGAATGAGAGAAATGCACTCAGTCTCCAATGACTGGCAGAGGAGGACATCCTGAATCTGATGTGTGGTGCATTAATCACAGCTCTGAGCCGACACCAAAGAGACTGCAACCTTATGGCGACAATGCCGACAGATGTCCCCCTGTCTGCGCTCTTGACAGCTTGTCTGACACCATCAGAAGTACTCAGATACAACACGCAATGACGATTATAGTGCTGTCAAACTTAAAATTGGGTCTGGTGTGCATTGAGAGAAAGCTAATTGGTTCCAGAGTGCACATAGAGAGGGCCGGCAGGAATTGCCCAGAAAAAAGCTTGAAAAGAAACAGGCTATTTATGTTGGTCAGTTTAGAGAATGGCCCACGGTCAATTGTCATCTCTGTAGAGACATGAGCGATGCTTACAGCGACACTGTTGAGCATCTGCCTCTCACAGTGACAAGAGCTGAGAGGATTTCTCCCAACGAAGAAAAAAAGCCTAATATCGCAACGGCCTACTTATGCGGCATGTCACAGAGCGAGAAACATTATCCTGAAAAGCACCGTCTTAAAGTCTGATGGGCTGAAAAAAATCCCTGCGTTTAGCGTTTCTTGTTTACAATCGCGGAAAGAATGCCTCCCGCAGCAGTATGTGTGTCCAGTAGTGACCTGGGGGAGGTGGCTGTGTGACCCCTGGGTGCTGTGCAGTAACCTAAATCCAGACGAGGCGCGTGGGAGCCGGCCAGGCTGCTGAGGGAGGCTAAAATCACCATATGAGCTCTTCATCCTGTCTGGAGGCCCCACAGACTTACGCTACAGTACAACGTAGCACTGTCTGCAGCTGACCACAATGCAGCTTCACACACATGGATACAAAGGCCTACCACGTCACACATTTTTATCAGGGCAACAGGCCGCACGAATTCGCATTTACAAAACAGAAGGAAACAAAAGAATCTGCAAGATTAGGTGCTTGAATCTGCCACAAACTGCTTTCGGTTGCTATCAGCTGTGAAAACAAAAACGCGCTATTAAAAAAAAAGTGATTTAATGGGATGAATTTAAAATTAAAGGTCTCTAAGAAAATAAACCAATTAGTCTTTTAGGCAACCCACTGACTAGTCCATTATAAAAATGTAGTTTTCCACATCTCTAGAACTCCCACTTGCCTTCAAAGTGGTGAGCCACACTTAAACTTAATGTCCTACATTCTGAAATACTTAAGTCACTGTTTCAGTTAGCGATTAACCCAGCAATAAAAATACATATATATCACATAATAGAGGTCAAACAATTTGGTTGTCATTGACCACAAAACAGTCTTATACAAACTCACCGATGACTATTGAGTTCAGGGTGTAGTGTCTTATATAAGGGATGAGTCTACCACAACAAACAAAGTTAAATGTGACTTCAAGTGCAGAAACGCCATAACTGCACAACAAAATCCTTCTCAAAAAAGCGATGCAAAATAAGAACAAGGTTTAACACAAAACAATGCTATAGTGGCCTGAGTCATATGTGTTGAGGACAGAATGTCCATGAAACTGCACTTTAACACTGCAACGTGCCTTAAACTTGAGGAAATAGACATTTAAGGTAGAAGTTACACTACCAGTGAAAATTAGGCAGTCAGTATAATTATTCTAAAGAAAATTAATATTTTTATTCAGCACAAATACATTAAATTGACCAAAACTGACAGTAAAGACTTAATTGAACTATTATAATAGTAAATTTACAATTACATTATTATATTTCTACACCAATTCGTTTTTTGAAATATAAACATTTAAATGGTTGCTGTCATAAAAACTTGACAGAATAGTAAAAACTACAATATGTTATACAGTGCATATATTTACCAAAATCCTCTTCTTTAGAGCCAACTAATGAGTTTATGATCACCGAATATGTTTTTTGAGGTGGTGACATTATAAGACATTGTTTACAAGCTGTTATATTGAAGTCTTTGTGTGAAACACTGATTGACTGATTACATGAGACAGATTTCAGTACGTTGTACTCTCTTTTGGAAGTTCATTCATGTTTATTTAGTGCTGTAACTGGTTTCAGTGGAGATGATTAGTTCATGTGAACCTCTTGAACTGAGGCGCTACAGCAATCTGTGCCAAAACGGCAGTTATTGTTTGAATACTGTAATAAAAAAAGAATTTGAAATCTGGGACTGTGTTTCATATTAAAAGTAACAAAGCACAAAGGTTATTGCGATTTATTGGATGGAAGGCACGCTATAATGTTTAGTTCATTAACTGAAAACAGGCTAGACTAATCGATTTGTGGGATTTAAGAATCAATATTGTTTTGTAAAAAAAGGGAGAATTTTTTACCCAGCCCTGCTAAAAACTGTACTGTATTTGAACACATAAATGCAGCCTTACAAAACAAACAAACAAACAAAAAACTCTGACCCTAAACTTTTGAAGGGTAGTGTATGTCACAATGGTAAGCCTGAGCACCTAGAAATTAAATGTGACTTATATTTGGGTGTCTGAACAAACAGTAAAGTATTATCTTTTTTTAACATTAAGATTTCAGCTTGAAATTTATATGAAAGTGTATCTTTAATGCAGTTTGGTTAATATTTCTTGTTTTGCACCATTTTTAAATCACCATCAGCTTTTTTTAGCTAATTATTTAAATAGTTTAAATTGTATAACTATACAAGAACTTGACTTTTTTTTTTTTTTTAAATCATTTTATGTCAGTTCTTTTCTCGCAAGGATGAGGAATACTAGCATTTAAGCTCCAAAAGCAAACAAATACAAACTCAAGCACATTTCCTCTGCGTAACTATCTGTTGCTTTCATTCCCAGTGATTTCCATCGAGGCATTTATTTACACAGGATGGGTGACGGCCTGGCTCTGATCAATAGTGTCAGTTTACAGTGCTGCAGACGGTCCGAACAAACAGTATCCCCTACAAACCCGCAGCTGGACTTTACATCAATATCATGCACAGGAATGTCTGAGAGGCCACATGCTCCACATACCTACACAACCATGAACATGAAATGATAATGCGCAAGAGGACAGGGAGGGAAAAAAGATAAGGAACTGGGGAGAGGAAACAGACAAGCAGGCAACACGTGACAAAGAAATGATAACAGCAGACGGCTGCAGCTAGTACTCCTTAATGAATAAGCAGGAATCCCCAGCGTCCAGCCCTCTGCTTTCAACACAGGCTCACAGTCACAGGGCAGTAAGCCTCTTTTCATGCAGCTTTTTGCGCCTGATGCCTGCCACAGTAGCTGGCCATGCCATGCAACAGCTTTGTACAGACAGCATAATCCAGGCTGCAGCAAATACGCTACTGGGCAAACGATTATGGAGAGGCTGGTACATTCAGAAGTTGAGTTTGCAAGGGGACATGGGATGTTCAATAAATCATTCATAGCATCTACTCTAAAGCCAGCACATCAAGCCAACATAAAAGGCAAACATGGCCGAACGTGCACTGCAGGGCTTAATGCACGGGTCCCACTTTTGTGCCAACTGTTTACATTCACTTAAGACTGTGTTTACATGAGAGATCGCCAAGAAGCATTGTTAGAACAACATGTCCTTGTTAGAAATATGTTAAGGAATTGACAAAACATCACAATAACGCAATTAGACAATGGCCATATGGCTATTTCCAATAAACTAAGAGAGACTTGTTTTTTTCTCACGATTCATACTGGAGATGCTCACTCATACCAGTTATTACGCTGCAATTTATGGAAGCCCGTTACCACCACTGAATAAAAAACAAAACAAAACAAAAAAAATAATAATTGCGGTAATTGCGACTTTTTAATCTCACAATTTAGACTTTTCTTCTTGCAATTACAAGTTTACATCTAGCAGTTCTGACTTTTTTTTCTCAGAATTGTGAGTTTATCTCTTGCAATTGTAACTTTATAACATGCTATTGAGTTTAGTAATTGTGAAAAATTTTTTAGTTTATATCTCACAATTCTGAGAAAAAAAGTCAAAACTGCAAGATGTTTCGCAATTGCAAGATAAAGTCTAAACTGTGAATTTTCCCCCTCAAAATTGGACTTTATGAGTTTCTCACAATTCTGAGAAAAGTCAAAATTGCGAGAAAAAAAAGTCAGAATTGTGAGAAAAAATTTCTCACAATTGGGAGTTTACATCACGCAATTCTAAGTAAAAGTCAGAATTAAAAGAAAAAGTCAGAATTGTGAGACAAACTTGAAATTGCGATTTTCTCTCTCACAATTCTGACTTTATTTCTCTCAATTGGGAGTTTAGCCTATAACATGCAATTCTGAGGGGAAAAAAATTAATTGTGAGATAAAAAGTCACAATTACCTTTTCTAATTCTTTACTCAGTGGCAGAAATGGGCTTCTATAGCAATTTGGTAATTTAGCATAGTCAAAAATAAATAAATAAATAAAAACCTCATTCATGTCATTTACATTATGCTAAATTTTGTGTGCAAAAACTTAAACAACTTGAGTCTGTGAAAGTACTTGTAATGTTTCTGTTTGTATTTACATTCTTTTCTTTATGCAAACAAAGTTCTGGAGCTACATGTACAAATGTAAAAAGAAACCTGTTACAGTGGATATTAATGATGAAATACTGTGATATAAGAATATCATCAACCTGTTTTCAGATTTGTATCAGATTGAGAACCACATAAAAACAGCCCAAACTACACACACACACATACAAATATTCTGAGCTGCCGCAAACAATGGTGGTTTCAGTAAAGCGCACGGTTTGCCACCCACTGATGCACAATTGCACTGCAGTGCATAATAGCATTTCAGAAAATACAGATTGTTCTCGCAAATGTTTAATTATTATTGGATTTTCCTTATTAAGCCTAAACAAAATGCTCAAGAGGGTATACACGTTTTTGAGGAGGCCTCAAATTTACAAATTGCTGCAATGCTATTTGTGAAGTGGCAAGTAGTACAAATACAAAAACAATGAGCATCAAAATCTGAACAGTTAGACCACTAATATTTTGAGAACAAAGCAAATACACTACCAAAACAATTACAGAGTGTAACTAGACATCCTGGGCTACCGTTCTATAACAACATCAGAAAATGCAATCTATATCTTAGAACTACAATTTCATCCTGATCAAGTTAAATGCATTGCGTAATCTGTTTAAAACAGGCCTTACAATGATCTAGCATTTGATAACGAGTAATTATTCAACCCTATGTATTTTGATTGGATTGAATAGCACACCTGGAGTCTAGTTAAAGAAATGCTAATTGTGAAAGCATCAACACATCATTTAGTCTATAGAGGCTTTAAGAAACAGCTTTGCCAAATCACCTGGTAGCTTTACAGGTTGACGGTATACAACAGAGTCTCGCTAATACCACAAGTTAAACACAGCTGTTTTGCAATAACAAGCAAATGTTTTAAAGCCTGAATGCTCATGGCCTTAAAGTTTATTATCCCCATGTGTGCAAGCATGTTTGTAACAGCAACAGTGAAGGAGGTGAACTTATAATAGAAGCAGAATACAAATCAAGGACTCTGTAATGTTTTGCATTCTTATACGGTTGCATCCAGGCTGCCTTATTCATTAACACAACAATAAAAACCAAACAGCCCAACTAATCCACAAAAAATACCTTCAGGGCGAAACAGTCGAAAACATGTGAAGTCAAGTGCTTTCTCAGGGCATTATCAGCAAAGACCTTTCCAAGTAATGAGGAAACAACAATGAGAAAATAAGAAACTTGCATTTCCCCCTGATTACTCTGTAACCATGATGAGGGCAATAAGTTCTGAGCAAGCTAAAAGAAAAAACAGCCAGGAGGTGCATGCTTCAACGATGACACAAATATTTACAGAATTCTGCCTCTCTTTTTAACCCACAAATGAAATTACCGAAGGATATAATCAAGTCACAAATATCATTCATCTCAATAACCTGTCATCAGGTTCTACACATCAGATACAAAGAAATTAGAAATATTCAGACGGTTTAAAATCATTTGGGTGGCAAAAAAAAAAAAAAAACATGTTAATAGGTATGTTTTTATTGTTGCAGTCTAATAATTATCATGTCAAAAGCAGAAATAGACAATAATTAAATTTAGCTCTACATATCAATTACTGAGCACAACATAAACTGAACAAAAAGCCCACAATATCGCTCAATCATTAAAAAGAAATGATCACAGAAGCCACATCCTACTTCCTGTTATGTGAAACGTGAACCCAAAGAAAGACGGACATACTAAAAGACTAAAAGCAGCAACAAAACAGGGAAAAGCACTGCAAATGACACCATTAACAGATACTAATTCACAATTAATAAACAATTACACATCAAGAACTTCAACATCAAGTCAAATTCATTTGGAAAATATTTTAGGCCATCAAACATAATTACGTTAAGTACTCAAAAAGTACTTGTTTCAGTGAGGAGGAATTTAGAAAACATGATAATTCAACATTCAATCTCGTCTTTTTGGGAGGAACTTAATCTGGTCACTTTATTGTCCTCCTCAGGCACAATAACGTATTGTCTACGACCCCTTGCTGATAAGGTCACAAAAAGCATACTGCCATTAAAGCCTCCTAGACACTATAGTGTGAAGGTGTTGATTGTCAACACTTGTCAAAGGGCATAAAGCCATAACGCAGCGAAACTACCAGGAATCTGAGAGTAAAAAAAAAAAAAGTGACGCAAATTGACTATAAACTATTTTTTATCATTATTGTTAAAAGATCACGTTTTTAGGCTAACACGTGGGGTTAGGTACAAGAACCGGTTTTTACGCCAATACTGAACTGTTGTACTAAATGTACTGAACCTCATGAACCAATAACAGTTAGTGTTATGTTGCACTAAGGGCACGTGAGACTTAACTCAGTGCAGTTATTGACTGGTTGTGCATATGCTGTTATGAAGTTAAACATACACAAATTTGTGTTAATGTGTTACCACATTATTGTTTGTTTTGTTTTTTGTATTTAAACATAGAATAAAGCCAATTTTGAAGGACTGCTCCTATGCCAGTAAAGAGGACTTGAAAATGTGTGTAAACACATCCTTTGCGAGAACAGCATAAAATGTGTTTATCAACATATATGCAATCTAAATAATCTAAAAAAAAATGTAATCTGTTCTACTTAAAATTGAAATTATCTCATATGGCAACACTATTGAAGGCAGTAAGTACAATAAGAACTGCACTTCATGTTTCCAAATGTCTCTATCTAAAAAACACTAAAACAGTCATTAAAAAGATAGTTTGTCCAAAAACGAGTAAATTATGACAATTTATGTTGTTTTACACCTGTATGACGACAGAAATACACAAGATAAAGATATTTTAAAGAACTTTGGGAACCAAGCAACTTTCAACGGCATTGATTTTAGGGCTGTCTCTAATGATCATTAATTACACTAATGGTAATCGAGTAATCGGTTGATTACTCCAACGATTAAATGAGTAATCTGACAATTATAATTCATTTTTATAGTAATAAAAATACACCTAAGTTAACAATAGCCTTTACAATTACTGAAAATACATATATAATGGCAATAAGGCGTTATTAATTAGTTCGAATAAAGTATCAAAAGCAAGTAATCATATGTTGTTTTTTTTTTACAAAACTGTTAAAATACATAACGCATTATAAACAACAGAGCTAAAGTATATTACGCATTATAACAAATAGCTACAGATTGCAATCTAATCCTTGTTTAATATTGACCAAACAACATTTAATTCAAATATCCACTTAATCTTTAATATTTGACCATTTATTTACGACAGAAGTGCTACGGCCATTGTAATTTCTTGAATATGACATCAAAGCATGTACCTTAGAGCGAGAGTTTGAGCTTTTATTTTGATGTACGTGATGTACAATTAACACATTGAGAAAGATACTGATGTATTCTCCTCTGTTTGTGTCATTTTGTATTGACTCTACAAATCTGATGAAATGACGCACGTTGCATTCCCAGATGAATGTTATAATAAACCCAAACTCAAAGCAATATGCAGAGATAGAGTTTGAGATGTTCCACACATGTAAATGCTAACAGTTCGTGAGCAGCATTTACTGTGAACGGAGCCGTTCTAAGAACCACGTAAGTAAACTACACACATGAAAATAAAGTGCATATATTAAACCTACAACACATATGTATTTAATTGAGTCGCAGCATTTGTGAATTCACAATAGCATTATGCTTTATGATTTTAAAATGGATTTAATATTTCATGCAGCCTTGGAAAACAGTGTAATGCATTTATTGGATTCTCCCCCGTGGAATGTGTCGCTTCCGGTATTTTGCTGATTACTCGACAAGAGTACATGAGTAGACCTACTGAAATTGATTTTGTGGAATTGTGACATCCCTAATTGACTTCTCAGTATTTTTTTTTTTATGTTCTATAGAAGAAATAGAGGGTTAGAACAAAACTATTTGGAGGAATTGTTGAAGTACCAGAATCATTGAGAGGAATCAGAAGGAGTTATGATTCACACACCCACTGACAGGTTTATTTAACTGTCTAAGTAAAAATGATATTAATTGGAAAGCCTTATGATAAACAACTCAAAGACGCTTGAGAACAACACTGAAAATGAATATTCTCTCACCCAAACCCCTAAAGGGTGCACCGCTGCATCTACTGATGACTATCAGACAGATAAAAATCTTGCAAGCTTTGGTAACCCAAATCCTCTGGACTTAAATGCCCTGCGAGACTAAACAGTGAAGCAGCCATTGACGAGATTCAACACTCATTGTTTCATGAGACAGACATTCCTTGTCCAATTAGAATTCCTTTCATGGGCCCAGGGGGGAAAGCAGCACAGCTGGAGGCGCTGGGTTTGTCTGCGGCCCGACAGCTCTCCAACCTCTGCTGTGGACATCTCTTCCACAAACAAACTCAAGTGGCCACAGAGGAGATGTTGTGAGACACAAACACATCTGTGTAAAATAAAGACCGGCTCATTCAGAGCTCTCTTGTTTGTGTGGGAACAAAATGTCTTTATATGGTGTCGTCACTGCCTTCATCAAAGCAGTGTTGAGTTTGACATCAAAATACTTCTGCCAGATAAAAACGGGGCCATGGGAGACATAACAAACCCATTGCATCCAAGTAAAAGTCAAACTTCTTAACATTAAAATGACAAAATGCCCATGTAATCCACTTGTTCTAGTCACATACAGCAGTTAACAGGAAAGGGAGGAAAAGCAGTATCACTACAATAAGGTTAACATTAACTAACCAAGTAAAATACCTCTGATGCTTTTGTTAATCTTAGTTATTATTAATTATTTCCTGAGCTAACATGAACATTGAAAAATTTTTCTATTACCGACAAAGGTTAACAAAGATTAATAAATGCTGTAACAAATACACTACTCAGCGTTAGATAATGTCAATTAATGCATTAACTAATGGGACCTTTGTTGTAAAACACAAAAATGCTTTTAACCTCATCTCCGCTGAGTCTATAATACCATAAAGAGCATATAACCTTGCACTTCTGCATTTACTAATCTTTCTATTCCATAAACACTGATATGTCAACAGCAGATTTGGTTTAAAGAGACCGATCCTCCAGGGCACTATCACTATCTCCGTGATGATATCAATGAGATCAGTATGCATCATACATATCCTGTTCATTTCCAAGTAAGAAGCGATTTCAAAAGAGTAGGGAAAAATATCCTCCCCAAGAAAACCCCAACAGTGGATTGTGAAAGAGTATATTAGCATATAAAGACCAAGCACTGTAACCCTTTGTTAACTTGCTTCACTGAGCAAATATAATAAGTAAGACACAAAACAAAACATTAATGAACAGTCTGCCACACATGGCAGTCTTAATATCTTAATATATAACGGAGACACCGCCATCCAGATGAGGGGAACCGAGAAAACAGCTGCCTGTGCTTCATCCGGTTAATACTCAGCTGATTTATGACTAATCCAACCTAACAAACCATGCATGGGAAGCTGCTTTCGGCTGATAACGTTCACCTAAGTGAAAAATAAACCAGGTCCACTGACTACCGTGCTGTTTATAAAGATGTTGACGAAATGAAAGACTGGTTGTCGTGTTAGCATGCGTTTAGCATTGAGAGCCAGGCTGCTGCAACTCGCCCCAGCAGAAGCTAGCAGGATAGTCGCTTAGCCTTCCATACACACATTAGCGACAAACACACAGCGATGATAACCTAGCTAAAAGTATAAAATGATATCTAACCCAGTAATTATACAATTAAAACGATAAGGAAGCGTGTACGTTGGTGTTTTACCTGTCAGTCGGATTTTGATGCTTGACCCGTTCCTTCGAGTCCCAGGATTCGACATCACTCCCACAAAATAGCCAACGAACTTTCTCTCAGGATAAACCCAAGACGCTCGCTTCAAGCGGATAGAAAAACGTATAAAAACGCGCTACGCTAATATGTGGGCTGTGCATGTGTTTCTAGACGATAAAACGGTATTATTTCCGTCTGGCAAATCCCCTATAGCTTTCAGACTTAACAACACAGGCTAACATTTTTTTGAGCTCAACGGCGTTCTGACATCACGTTAGTACAGCTGTACGTGCACGTACTCGCGGCTAGGCGTGCGCGCTCTCTTCCGCCTGGCGCTGCCAGTGTATTTGTGGTATGTAATGATGTAGAAGGGTATTAGTCATCTGCATTGAGATGTTGTCCAAAGCGTAATTACTTAATAAAATATTGTATTATGTTGGCTGTTTTTCAACGATGTCATCGAGAGTACTTTAATTAATATTTTACATTTTAAATCATTTGAATTCATATATTCTGTAGATAGACAGATCGATTTTTAATGCTTTTTAAAGAAGTCTCCTCTGCTCACCAAGCCTGCATTCATTTGATCCAAAGTACAGCAAAAACTGTAAAATGTAGAAATATTTTTACAATTTAAAATAACTGTTTTCTATTTGAATATATTTTAACAGTTAATTTATTCCTGTGATATCAAAGCTGAATTATTAGCAGCATTACTTTAGTGACATGATCCTTCAGAAATCATTTTAATATTCTGATTTGCTGCTCAAAAAAAAAAAAAAAGTATATATATATATATTAAAAGGTTGGAAACAGCTGAGTAAATTTTTTCAGGTTTCTTTGATAAATAGAAAGTTCAGAAGAACAGCATTTATCTGAAACAGAAAACTTTTGTAACATTATAAATGTTTTATCATCACTTTGGAACAATTTAAAGCATCCTTGCTAAATAAAAGTATTCATTTCTATCATTTCTTTCCCATAAAAATAAAATAAACTTACTGACTCTTAGAATGATTTCTGAAGGATCATGTGACACTGAAGACTGGAGGAATGATGCTGAAAATTTAGCTTTGATCACAAGAATAAATTACATTTTAAAATATATATTTAAATAGACAGCAGTTATTTTAATTTGTATTAATATTTCAGAATTGTACTATTTTTGCTGTACGTTGGATCAAATAAATGCAGGCTCTCCTTTAAAAATCTTACTGTTCAAAAACTTTTGACTGGTAGTGTAGATAGACGGACAGACAGATAGATTATAGATAGATTTACACATTTTAAACAAATTGAATAGAATATAAGATTAAGGACATTATGCATAATTTAAAACACATCTGAATTAAAGTGATGTCTAGGAAATCTAAAATTAAAAAAAAGTCATTTTGTCATTTTACAGCATCCTGTAATATTTTACATGAATAGATTAGCATTTGAGGTTGTTGTTTTGGGTTGTAATAAATCACCAGATGATAAACACAGATGATTTACATTACATTTGCATTATTCTGCTTGCATTAATTGTGGCTTGATAATTGCAGTGTGGTAGAAGCAAATAAGGTTAGTCTGAGAAATAGGGGAAGGGATTGGATTTGAGGGCTTTAGCAACTGGAAACAATAGAACCATTTAATAGTGTTGTGCAGAAGAAAAGCCAATCCACATAAACAGCAGGCTAATGAGGGAGGTAGGCCACACACTGGCCTTTTTCAGTCCGTCACCACTTTAATGAGCAGAGAGGCTTTGTGCTTTTGGCATTCTAATGAAATGTATTTGATCTGAAGACTCATTAAAATGGAAACAAATACATATTAATGCTTTTAATTAAATCAGTTCTTTGTGTGGGATGCAATGTGGTTTAATGATGTACGACTCAAAAATTAAAATGTTGAATAAATGGTAACATTCTAATATTCTGATTGATTATTGAGGACATCATGCAATTATGCCATGTCTTGACATGCACATATTGATCATAAGATACTGCTAATTTTACTGCAGGCCAATTAAAACTAACATATTGAAACAAAGAGTTAATAATATATTGCATTAATAGGCTTCTCAATAATAATGTTGTGAAGTAATAAAAAATATTTTAGTTAAATTACAAGCTTTATGCATTAGCTGTGGTAGTATTTTTGTGCTTTGGATTTTAGAAAGTGCAACATTAGGGCTTATTATGAAATGCCAGACATGAGCTGAGAACAGAATCAGTCATTGAGGATATTTAACTACATTCACAACAAATGATATATGTAAGAATGTTTTAGAATGTGATACATGATGTTAACTACCCCAAATATGAAACCTAATATAGATAGCCAACTTATTGATATAATTTACTCAATAAATGGAGATGTTGATGTAGCTCACTTCTGCCACCTCTTGGTCATAATATGTTTATAGTAAGCGCAGGATTTAATTGTTCCAGTTGCCAAATGAGGTAAGATCTTTTAACTCGCTGAACTGATGAAGTAGAAAAGGAATTGAAAGAAAGTGTGTGAATTATTTAAATGTATGAATTTAATTAGTTTTAAAGATCCATTAGTAGTGAGTAATTTTATTCAATTAAAATATATATATGTGACCCTAGACCACAAAATTAGTCTTAAGTAGCACAGGTGTATTTGTAGCAATAGCCAAAAATACATTGTATGGGTCAAAATTATCATAAAAATCATTAGGATGTTAAGTAAAGATTATGTTCCATGAACATATTTTGTAAATGTCCTACTGTAAATATATCAAAACTTAATTTTTGATTAGCAATATGCATTGCTAAGAACTTCATTTGGACAACTTTAAAGGTGATTTTCTCAGTACTTTGATTTTTTTTGCACCCTCAGATTCCAGATTTTCAAATAGTTGTATTTCCGCCAAATATTGTCCTATCGTAAAAAAAACATTCATCAATGGAAAGCTTATTTATTCATGATTTTAAAAAATTGACCCTTATGACTGGTTTTGTGGTCCAGGGTCACATATATATTTAAAGTATTAAAGTATTTTAAACATTCTATAAAAGAAACAAAGAATTGTATTAAAATATACTGATAAAAATTAATATCTTGGAATATAATATATAATATACATAAACATGAGTCAAGGGAAAATGTGACAGGGTTAAACATTATAAAAGTTAGTTAGCTCTTTCTTTTCTTGTTCTCAAGGTTGTGATCTATAAGGTAGTAGCAAATAGTAGAAAACAAGAAATAGTATTTTCTGTCAGTTTTATGCGAGAGTGAATATGCTATGCAAATGAAAACTCACAGAGTTTTATCCAAGTTATAAGCTAATGTGTCTACAGATGGGAAAACCACTATCCACCTTATTCTTTAATGCTGAAGTAAGCCTATGGGTGAGACTTCCGGTTCATTAGCCGCTATAGGGAAATAACAAGATGAATAACAACGTGCAGTAAACAGTAAAACTGTTTGCACTACAAACCAGAGTGTAATGTGGTAAGACACACCGATTTGCAATGTCAAGCAACAAAACAAGCTGTTTTGTACAGCTAAAAATAGCTGGAAGTGAGTGAGAACAGAAGCCACACCCTTAAATTTACAAATGGCCACGCCCACTCGTATGGGAAGAAAAAGGTGGATAATGGGGAAAGTTTTGGTGTTTGTTATTTATTTTTAAATAACTAAAAATGGACTGTGTATGACTAATCCGGCCATTGTTAGATGAAACTGGCATTCCTTTTTTCAAATTACAGCAATACAGTTTTGGCTACAGTCCTCCAAAATAGTTACATTTTATAATTGATTGTGAATTTGTATTTATCCCTATATTAAGAAGGTAAATTTAGCCATCTCAGAATATACCACCTATCGTTTGGGTATCTCATTAATGTATGCACTTGTCAGGAATACCCTCTGAGTATCCGGGGAGCAGCATGTGTGTTCACAGCTTTGAGTTAGCAGCCTTAATGATCCCCTAATGTGTCAACACATGCTTGAAGTGGAATATTCCACCACCGCTTGATAATATCGCAACATAGCCTCATTACAATCAGTAGATCACAGACAAATGTTTTTTTACTTGTTTATTCTTCCTACACAAAAGCTGCTAGAGTGTCACTAGCTGATGATGAGAACAATAAGGATTCCTGGTTCGTAAAGATGATTTTACATTTTACCCTTCACCCACACACACATGTTGTTTGCTATCCTTGTGGGGATTCGCCATAGTCGTAATGGTTTTTCTACTGTAAAAATGGTATATTCTATCATCCCTCACAGAAAACTTTCTGCATTATTATATTATACTCAAAACACACATTCTGTATGATTCAGAAGCTTGTTTACCCATGGGAACCTGAATTTAGGTCCCCACTGTGACACGAGTCCCCATGAGTCTGTGTGTATTCAGGTTTAAGTCCCCACCAGGATATAAAAGCAAGGTCACACAAAACATTTAAACAATATTTAATCACTATAATCAATATAACATGTTTTTTGTTTTAATCATAAATATCACCTAATATTGTTCCATTTACACTCAAAACAAGTAATCACAGTTTGCAAATGGGGTAAGAAAAATAAACATAATATGTGTTTTGATTTAAGGATGGTAGGATATTTTCGTAATCTTCCGCATGAGATTTTCTAGGTGGGGGGGTCATGCTGTGTTTTTCTCATTCAGCTGTGATTGCAGTAAGTGATTTTCACAAATTAATTAACTCACATTAATTAATTGTGAAACCAGCTTTAAAGCATCCTTCCATTTATCCATTGTGTGTTATAAATAATGCCACTGCTCTGTGCAGAGAACAGCGAGGAGCTTTAAAATATCACGTATTCCTAGTGGAGAAACTGGTGCCAGCAAGACTAAGAACACCAAAAAGGTCATCCAGTATTTTGCCAATGTGGGAGCCACTGGAGGGAAGCCAGCTTGAGATTTCAAGGCAAGCAAATGGTTTTGATGTCCTCTCTGTGGAACATCATGCCCTGTTCTATTAGCCAAGGGTTTAAACTGAATCATTTACTTTATTTTTTCCTGTCCTAAAGGCCAAGGCAATGCTAAAACCACCAGAAACAACAAGTCTTTTCCATCGCATATATTCTCTTACCACAAAGGAAACAATAATCCATACATGTATTAGCACCATACTCACTTCTTCTAAATCACCTTGTCATTTTTATTTTAGAGGAAATTCATCTGAATTCACTTTTAAGCTGGTTGGTGAAGACAGTCGACTGACTATTTTAGCACCTTCAAATCAGCACTCATCTTAACTTCAGAGCTTCTTCTTGGTGCTGCTATAGTCTCAGCCAAAGAACGTCCCATGGTGATTATATCAACACAACCCAGGTGGGATACAAAAAGCAGGATGGCTATATACGAAAACAAAGATCCACTGAGTAAAACAGTGGTGAGTCTGTTGCAGTCCTCCATGGCTCTTTTGGCTCAGCTCTTCAAAGCAGAGGAAGCTTGACCAGGTGCAAAAAAAAGTCTCTTCCAAACCATCTCAGCTTTCTATAGGGTACTAGTCACCTACGAATATAACAAAATGCATGAAGTTCCTCATGAGCAAAACATGCCCTTGTTTAAGTTGATACTTCCTTTGGCCCCAACATGAGCAGCTGTATAAACCGATGACCATTCTGTGCACTGCATTGTGTCAAATGAGTTTAAACAATCAGGGAATTTACATCTATATTTTGCATTTTATTCTTTTTATTAAAGGAGTTGTTCACCCAAAAATGAAAATTTGCGTAAAATGTACTCAACTTCAGGTCATCTGAGACGTAGATGAGTTTTGGAACAGATTTGGAGAAATGTAACATTACATCTGCAGTGAATGGGTGCCGTCAGAATGATACTTCAAATAGCATGAGACAACTTTACTGGAGAAATCAATAGGATAGAGGAATCAGTGGCTGAAAAGCAATGGTTTGAATTTAAAAACATCTTATTGATGGATTAATTCATGGACTGGAGTCTACTGGATTACTTGTGAATTATTGTGATGTTTTTATAAACAGTTTGGAATTTCATTCTGACGGCAAGGATCCATTGGTGAGCAAATTATGTAATGCTTGATTTTTCCAAATCTGTTCTGGTGAATAAACTCATGTATATATTGGATGGCCTGAGGTTGAGTGCATTTTCAGCACATTTTTATTTTTGGGTGAACTATTCCTTTGATATCTGTCATTATTGCATTTTATTTTTATTGTTCTTTATTTATCGTACTACCCTATTTTTGTTTGTTTGTTTTTGTGTATATGAAGAGTTTATTTAAAAAAATCATGTTTTTTATTATGTCATCATGTTTTTATTGTCTTGTGTTAGTTAGCTGTATTTTTTTAGTTATTTTTTATCTAATCAAAATAACCCAACTACAATTTGGCTGAGATTAATTGGAATGCACAATGAAAAAACATGTGCACAATGAAAAAACATATGTCCTATGTAAAGCCTTTTGTAAACAAAAGGTTTTGAAATGTGCTATATAATTCAGGTTTTAATAACAATATTAACACATATTTGAGTTATAATATTCAAATTACCTGAATATAAAACATATATATTGATGTAAGTATGTTAACCAAGGCACATCCGTCAAGCATCAAAGCTTGTTATTATTTCAATATACACTCTTGTGTTTACCAGGTGTTTATGACGCATTTTTAATCCTGCACCTGGCAACTGGCATGTAAGAGCATCCAAGAGGGAATTTGCATTTGCCAAAAGGCTTTCCTAACAGATTAAGTAGTTTAAGCCGAAGTTGTCTCTGTAAAACAGCAGCTCTTTTTCATATAAGACATGCAAAAATAACAAGGCAAGACATACACAGTACATAAAATTCTGTCATTAATCACCCACCCTCATGTCGTTCCAAACCCATAAGACCGTTCATCTTCAGAACACAAATTAAGATATTTTTGATGAAATCCAAAAGCTTTCTGACCCTGCATAGACAGTAATGCAACTGACATGTTCAAGGGTCAGAAAAGTAGTAAGGACATTGTTAAAATGTGACATCAGTGCTTCAACCGTAATGTTATGAAGTTACTTTTTGTGTGCAAAGAAAACAAAAATAATGATTTCATTTTATTCAACCATTTCTTCTCTTCCATATCAGTCTTTGAAGCATGTTCATGAGAGTATCACAATGAAAAAAATATTAAAATATCTTAATTTGAGTTCTGAAGATGAACAAAGGTCTTACAGGTTTGGAACAACATGAGGGTGAGTAATTAATGACAAAATTTTCGTTTTTTGGAGAACTATCCCTTTAAACTAAACCCTTAAGTCTCTCACTATTTCAGAAATGGCTTCATTACCATTCATCGAAATGTGAGAAAATTCCTTCAGCTCAAATAATGTGGAAAAATATACTTGTTGAAGTCATTTATTTCTATTCTTTTTTTATTTGTTAATATCTCTTCTATTCCTTTCTATCCTGCAGTGTTTTATTATCAGGTTTAACTTTTACTCTACATGGCTCGCCAACAGAGCAAGATGAAGCCCAAAAAAGAGGAGCCGTGAGCTGCTATGGAGAAAAATGGTAGGGAAGATCAAAGAGCCTGATGAAAAATTGATTACTTTTTTCAAAGAAAAGCGTGATTCAGCCCTGACCTCAGAAGCTGTAAGTACATGACTGAATGTGGTTTTGATTTTAAATGAAAATGAACTGCATTTTTACATTCTCAGGAACAAAATACAGTTGCAGATGCTGAGAAGTACTATAACCAGCTGATCAAGCAGAAAATCAGCATGAAAGAACGGATTTCCAGGATATGAAAGAGACGTTAGAGAAGGAGAAGAATGTTGCCAATGCTTGAAGTGCTCAAAAGTAATGGACCTGAGAAGAATCTTGGAAGGATGGGAGCCGATTCTGGCGAAGTCAGAGAAGGAAAAACAGGTGAAAGCAATCAAGGATTTCACTAAAATATGGTTGTAAATTCCCCACACATCTGCTATCATGTGTGAAATCAAGCAAGCACGTGTTATTGATTGACAGATTAAAATAAAGTAACATAATGATCCGAAATGATTCAGTTTATTGGCTCTAAACTACCTGCTGTGGCTCTTTAGGGCCTGGACAGCAAAGTACACAGGACAACTAAGCCAACAGGATGAAAGCATTGCTAAAGCACAGAAGAAAAGCTCTAGAGAAACCTCAGCAGGTAAAGAAGCCATTACTTGTTTAGAATTGAAGCTATTATTACAATTTTTTGTAACCTTTGGAGAAGGTCAAGCAGCACAGACTTGGAAGATCTCACCATTGCACTGAAGAAGAAAATGGCTGCTCATTTTGGGGGGTACCAGTAGAATATATACTTTATAAAAGTGATTAAAATGATTGCTTATATTTCAGTCCCATGCAGCTGCGCCAGTTCTGGAAAAGACGCGGTGTGACTATTAAAAAATGTCCAAAATGTGAGGATCTGCAGACAGACTTCAAAGCTGTCAGAATGAATGCAGTTTTGTAGATGGCACAAATATACAAGTTTTGGATTGCTTATGAGGAGTTCCTTTGATCATCTGGAATCTGCTAGAAAAGATAAAAAAATATTTCTGTTATTGCAGGCTCTCAGAGAATTTTTAAAAGCCTGTATATAAACATTAATTATCCGTCACAATTGAAGTTAAAATACTTGGAATATGAGTTTCTTATTTCATTTTATCTTCAACAAAAATGTTTTTTCAACATCAGTGTAAGCTTTTTTCAAAACTGAGAAGGGGAAAACATCCGAGTACAATAGAATTCCTCTAAGCTAGCCTGGGGGAAAAGGTCAGAGGTCAAGCTGAAGCTTTGAGGACGAAGAAGAAAATGGAGTCAGACTTCAATAAAATGGAGATCCAGCAGGACAATGGCACCAAGAACAATAGTGACCTTTAGGAGACTGTAACAACAGATCTACCCTGTTGAAAAAAACAGCATATGCCGGTTAGGTATGTTTTGAAGCATGGCAGTTGGTTTGAGCTGGTTTAAGCTGGTCCTTAGTTGGTGATGAGCTGGTTTAAGCTGGTTATAAGCTGGTCCTGAGCAGGAGCTACTGACATAGGTCCAGCACATGACCAGCTTAAACAAGCTCAAACCAGCTGCCATGCTTCAAAACATACCTAACCAGCATATGCTGTTTTTTTTCAACCGGGTAATTACATCAGAATTATTATCATTATTTTTTTAATTAACTCTGGCCCCGCTTGGGTATAAAATTGTGTTATGAACAAGGAGCTATTTAACCTGCACAAATGACATTGCAAACCAGACAGTGACTAAAACTAAGGATGTGTGCAGTGGGATGGAGGACTCCAAACCTGCCAGGAAACCTGCTGAACAAGAGCTGGTGGATAACAATGAGTATCTTAATAAGCTCAATGTGTATAAAGTTGTGGATAAGTGTTTAATAAGGTGAAAGGTACAACCTCTGTTTGTTTGTTTTTTTTCAAACTGTGGGAAAGGAGGAAATGGGAAATGGACAGGTAGCAAACATGCTACAGAATCGTAATTTGAATTAATGCAATTTAAAAAAAATCATTACCTAATATTATAAGCATATGAAATGCTAGCTGTAGAAATGTGTATTTAACTTACAGAGATTTTTCGAAGTATGGGGTCGGTAAGGTTTTTTTCAAAATGCATTTTTTTCTCTTATGCTCATCAAAGCTGCACATATTTGATCAAAAATTTGATGCAAAGCTGAATCTTCAGCATCATTACTCCAGTCTTCAGTGTCACATGATCCTTCAGAAATCATTTTAATATGCTGATGTGCTGCTCAGGAAGTGTTTCTTATTATAAATGTTGAATTTTGTTTTATATGCTTCATATTTTTGTGGAAGCAATTATATGTTTTTTTCAGGATTCTTTAATGAATAGAAAGTTCAAAAGAACAGCATTAATTTAAAATAGAAATCTTTTGTAACAATGTCAACATATTTACTTTATCTTTTATCAAATTGATGCAGAATAAAAGTATTAATTTATTTTAAGAAATGCTGTTAACAAGCTTTTGAATGGTAATGTAGCCTATATGCATACATGTAATCCTTATAATTTTGCCCAGCATCTGCTGACAACTAAATTTTGACACCGGACCACCAAACCAATCATAACCCACCCCATTTTTAAATATGCCTTCCAATGATGTATGGTTTGTTAGGATAGGATGATATTTAGCCATTTGAAAATCTGGAATCTGAGGGTACAAAAAAATCTAAATATTGAAAAAGAATCACCTTTAAAGTTGTCCAAATGAAATTCTTAGCAATGCATATTACTAATCAAAAATTAAGTTTTGATATATTTACGGTAGAAAAATATCTTCAAAATATCTTCATGGAACATTATCCTAATATCCTAATGATTTGTGGCATAAAAGAAAAATCGACAATTTTGACCCATATAATGTATTTTTGCCTACTGCTACCAGTGTTGCCAAGTCTGTGGTTTTTCCATGGAAGTGAGCTATATTTACACTGTTGCCGCAGGTAGATTTTAATGTCTGCGGGATGAAGCAACCCCAATAACGTCATATTTAGCCCCTGAAATGTGAATTTACCTTCGAAACGCAATTGGGCTAGTTTTGAGTAGCAATTGGGCAGGGTATGTTGTGAAAACCTGGCAACCCTGACTGCTACATATATACCAGTGCTACTTAAGACCGGTTTTGTGGTCCAGGGTCACATTCGGCCTTGATTAAACTTTATAATTGTGAAAGTGGCAGAATCTAGCCCACATATCAGGGAAAGCAATGTACAAAGAAAGGACTATTATGAGGGAGTAGTCTTTAGAACAAATAATGTCAAGAAAACCACACTATAATATTGCACAGATACAATAAGGACAAGTCATTATCAGAGACATAATAATAAGATTAATCTTATCCAGGCTTAGTTCAAAAGTATCAAAAGTTACACACTCCTTTGAACACCGGCCTCCTCCTCTTACAGTGCCAGCCAGCCCTCACCATTGTCTCCTGAATGACTTGCGCTGTGAGCGGACACGCCCACCGTTTGCCGTGCGTACGCATGCGCGCTAAGCCGTGTGCCATTTCCTGGATTCCTTGACAGGCCAAAATCAGGGAGCGAGAAGAGCAGTCGGAGTGAATTCGTGTCGACTGTCCAGAGTCCGCGAATTCAAGTCCGTCCACCAGGTGAACACCCGAGAGCGAACATCCTTACGAACATTTCCACAAGAAGCGGAGCATCGCTTGAGGTAAATGAGGCCCGTGTCATCCCTATTCCCGACAGTAGGGAGCGGGACTGAACCGGCATCTTGAGCAAGGCCTTCCTGATCCTCAAATCTAACAGACCACGGACATTTCTGTAACTTCACTCGCGCTGTAATAGTTTTGACGGTTATATGAGATACTACAGACCTTTATCTTTAAACCCGGGATCCCTTTTCCAGCTTTCTGCGTATTTTTTGCCTGAATTTAATCCGTTTTTCGCGTTAGCTCGCGGCTAATGTAGCAGGGAGCCAGCTCGCGAACAGAAGCCTATGGCATCAGATATTGATCTTCTGCCTCATCCACGCCCTAAAATCGGGAACTGACAGCCGTCATCTAGTTTTACCGGTTGAACTGGCAGTTTTTGCTTTAGTATGTGATTACAGACGAAAAACAGTGCAGATTTAGTTGGGAACATTGACTGATGGATGTGATTTATCCCCGGCTTGCCAGTTCGCCAGGGCTGGTTTTCATCGTTTTTGACACTCAAGAAACCGTTTATAACTAAATCCAGAGTACATGATTATCCACGATTGCGAGTGTGATACTTTTTTATAAAACTCAAAATAAAGAGTTTACTAAACATGTAATTAATGTCAATTAATTTGGGTTTCAAACTAAATTTGGTCACTATATGTGTTCTCTGCAAATAAAATGTAACCCTGGACCACAAAACCAATCATAAATAGCCAAAAATACACAAAGGTCAAAATTATTGATTTCTCTTTTATGCCAAAAATCATTAGGATATAAATTAAGATCATGTTCCATTTATATATTTTGTAAATTTAACACTGTAAATGTATAAAAACGTAATTTTTGATTAGTAATTTGCATTGCTAAGAACTTCATTTGGACAACTTTAAAGAGGATTTTATCAATATTTAGATTTTGTTGTCCTATCCTAACAAACCATACATCAATGGAAAGCTTATTTATTTGGCTTTCAATTTAAAAAATGACAATTATAACTGGTTTTGTGGTCCAGGGTCACAAATAGATAAATAAAAAAAGCAAAACATCAAGCTTTACTTGTCACCAATCAAAACTGGACTGGATCAGTCTGTTTAAGTGGAGCAGACCTCCTAGTGTTTGTACTCCTGCACAATCACACTAGTGAGAGAAACCACACATGTATTTGTCTTGGCAGCTGGAAAAATTTCCAGTGTTATACTAAATTCCTCATTAGTAAGCCAAATAAAAAAATATATAAAAAATGCTTTAACACATCATCAGTATAATCAAAGTTATATTATTGGCATATCAATCAAACATGATTGTATGTGTGTGTGTTTGTTTTTTCTCAGGCAGAGGTGCAAATTGAGACAATGTCACTCCACCAGTTTTTGTTGGAACCCATCACATGCCATGCATGGAACCGGGACAGGACCCGTAAGAAAAATTTTCATTGTCATTGTCTGTATCCATCCTTTTATCATTTCTGCCTCATCTCATACATTGTTTTTCAATTACAGAAATTGCTATCAGTCCAAACAATCACGAAGTCCATATATACAAGAAAAGCGGAAATCAGTGGGTGAAAGCTCACGAATTAAAAGAACACAATGGACACATCACAGGTAAAAAGTACCTGTAAACTGAAAAATTCCTCACAAACATTATTGAAATGGCCAGTTCACCATTGTGTGTTGTTGTTGTTGTTTTCTAGGCATTGATTGGGCTCCTAAAAGTGATCGTATTGTGACCTGTGGAGCTGACCGTAATGCTTATGTGTGGAGTCAAAAGGACGGCGTCTGGAAACCCACCCTTGTTATTCTCAGGATCAACCGTGCTGCCACGTTTGTGAAATGGTCTCCGCTGGAGAACAAGTTTGCAGTGGGGAGTGGAGCGCGACTCATATCTGTTTGCTACTTTGAGTCTGAAAATGATTGGTAGGTCACAGCTCATACGTTGGCCTAGATTGATTAACTGATTTATCTTTCAGATCTTGTGACTGTATATATAATTTGTTTTTTATTTAGGTGGGTTAGTAAACACATCAAGAAGCCCATCCGTTCGACTGTCCTCAGTTTAGACTGGCATCCAAATAATGTGCTTCTGGCAGCTGGGTCATGTGACTTCAAATGCAGGTGATTATTAAAGCTTGTTAGCCCTTAATGTAAATATCTCTAGCACTAAAAATGTACTTTTTGTTTGTGCTCTGAATCATATTTGCATGTTTGTTTCTTAGGGTATTCTCTGCGTACATCAAGGAGGTGGATGAGAAACCAGCTCCAACCCCATGGGGGTCCAAGATGCCCTTTGGGCAGGTGATGGCAGAGTTTGGAGGGGCAGGAAGTGGAGGATGGGTTCACAGTGTCTGTTTCTCAGCCAGTGGCAACCGACTGGCTTGGGTCAGCCACGACAGCACTGTCACTGTAGTGGACCCCACAAAAAGCTCAACGTGAGTAATGGAAATGGTTGGCATGTTTAGTAAAAAAACAAAATCATGCTTGTTAATGACTAATAGCACATTTCTTGCAGGCCAAGTCAGTTGAAGACAGAATTCCTTGCCCTTCTGAGTGTGACTTTTGTTTCTGAGAACAACATTGTGGCAGCAGTAAGAACCTTTTTTTTTTTTTTTTTTTTTAGTTGAAATGTGTTTGTTGTGCTGTACTTTAGAGGCATTTGCCTGTTTTCAGGATCTAATCTAGAGGTTTTTTTCGTCAGGGTCACGATTGCTGCCCTATGCTGTTCAGTTTTGATGATGGTGGAACCTTGACCTTCATATCCAAGTTGGACATTCCAAAGCAGAGCATCCAGCGCAACATTTCCGCAATGGAGCGCTTCCGCAACATGGACAAGAGGGCCACCACTGAGGACCGCAATAGCACCCTAGAAACCCTGCATCAGAACAGCATCACGTAGGCCGAAAATGATTTGAAAATTACATTTACACTACAAAGTTGTGCATCTTGTGGTCAGTAAGACTTTTTTTCTGAAAGAAAACAACTCTATTAATCAAAAGTGACAGTTAAGACATTTGTGACCCTGGACCACAAAACCATTTGTAAGTAGCACGGGTATATTTGTAGCAATAGCAAACAATACATTGTATGGGTCAGAATTATCGATTTTTATTTTATGCCAAACATCATTAGGATATTAAGCAAAGATTATATTCCATGAAGATATTTTGTAAATTTTCTAGCATAAATGTATCAAAATTTACATTTTGATTAGTAATGTGAATTGCTAAGAACTTCATTTAGACAATTTTAAAGGTGATTTTCTCAATATTCAGATTTTTTTGCACCCTCAGATTTCTGATATTCAAATAGATATTCAAATATCTCAACCAAATATTGTCATATCCTAACAAACCATACATGAACGGAAAGCATATTTATTCAGCTTTTAGATGATGTAGAAATCTCAGTTTCACAAAATAGACTTTATTACTGGTTTTGCGGTCCAGGGTCACATTTACAACTTAACAAATGTTGACAAAATCTCAAATAAATGCTGTTCTTTTGAACTTTCTACTCAGAGAATAATAGAATAACAGTTTCCACAAAAATATTAAGCAGCACTGTTTTCAACGTTGATTTCTTTAGCAAATCATTATTTAGAATGATTACTGATGGATCATGTGACCATGAAGACTTGAGTAATTCAGCTTAGCCATCACAGGAATAAATTACATTTAAAAACGCAGTATAGTTTCACAGTATTACTGTTTTTACTGTATTGCTCAAATAAATGCAGCCTTTGTGAGCATAAGAGACTTTCACAAGTATTTCAAGTCTTACTGACCCCTAACTTTGTATATGCTATTTTTTTTAAATCATTATTATTAATGTAATTGTGCACAATTTTTTATAATGTTTAATTTTAACTTTGCAGCCAAGTGTCTATATATGAAGGAGACAAAAGAGATTGTCGCAAATTCTGCACTACAGGAATTGACGGAGCAATGACCATATGGGATTTCAAGGTTTGTATTACGTTTTTTCAAAACTATGCCAAATATCAACTTTTCATGCCATTAACATCTCTTGAGTCACAGTTAACCAGAATAATGACCATGTTTACTTAATTCTTTCCACAGACCTTAGAGTCTTCAATCCAAGGCCTGCGGATCATGTAAAACTCACACGAACTAGCATGACACAGCACAAGCAATGCAGCTTGAAGACTAACAAGGATAACACTTCTGAAAGTTTTTAAATAAAAAAAAAAAAAAAAAAAAAAGCACTGAGCAGTGGTGTGAACTGATGTGTGACACTCTTAAAAATGGAAAAACACTAATGGAAAAAGGGGTTAGGATCTTTGTTTTCTTTTTGTTTGTTTTTTTAAGAAAAAAAAAGTAAAAATCTACGCCAAAGCTGGCACCCCAGCAGTGTGTGATGGTTGATCAAAATGTTTTGGGTCTCCAGGGGAACCGGAGAGGTGTTAAATTAAAAGGAGAATTTTATGTAAATGGTCTGCTAGAAATAAATGACGTATACTACACACCATTTGCGCATGTCGTCTCTTTCTGTTTGATTCAATGCCTTGGTCACTGAGCTTTCAAATGCTACTAGGTATACGCAGCTCTCATTGCAACCCAAGGTTGGGTTATACAATTTCTTTTCAAGTAATGGTTTTTCTAAATTATTACAGTGCACATAAAGATTCATTCGAAAAAGTTACTGACCATAAATCAGCTCTGCAGACGGAGGTTTTAAAAACATGCAGCCGAAGAGAATGTGAAGGAGAGTTTAGAAGCCCTCCTCAGCAGCAGACAACCGCCCACACAAGGAAGTGGTTATATATTTCTAACAGGGAAGGGGAAGTAGTGCATATTTGGAGAGAAAAACGACTAAGGAAATACTTTAGTTCATTCAGAGCAAAGCCAGCGTTTGTGTTGACTGCTCAGAGTCCACGAACTCAGGCTTCTGTTGCAGAATTTGTCAATCCCCCCACACACATCTCTAGTTTTTTACGGTTTCCTGGGTAAGTAGAAAAACATGGTTTTGTTTATCTGAATTTGGAAGATTCTTTCTCAGATGTGAAGCAATCTGTAGTTACGGAATGCTGGTGTACTAACATGCACTAACATGCAGAATGACAACTAGAAAGTGTCAGTATTTCTCTGACTTTTTAGCTGTAGCGAGACTTTTCATGGTCTACCTGACATTTGAAACTCACTTCTGCAAACTCACTCAGCAGAGAGAACCGTTATGTTTTAAACGGAAACTGTGATAGATAGTAGAGGTGTTTTATGTGTTTTTCTTGTAAGGGGAGCATCTGGCTTTGTCGCATTCCTTTCTGGTCTGGTTTTAATTTAGTACAAGCATTGAGGGAAAAAAAAACTGCTGTTACAAATGCAAAACCATTTTTGTTTCAAGTGTCAAGTCAACCCGGAAAGAAAATGAACAAGAATTGTAATAGGAAGTTCTAAACTTCTCCATTTTAGTGACATGTCTCTACGGAAGTGAACGGGCAGTCTTGTTGCAATAGTTTGATTAATATATCACTTAAATCTTTTCATTTTAAAATTGCTTCTAACTTAATTTGCAGGTAAAAGCAGCCATGTCTTATCACAGTTTTCTCCTTGAACCTATCAGCTGCCATGCCTGGAACAAGGACCGAACTCGTAAGTTCTCATGCTCGCAGCATCTTTGGAGCGTCTCCCAGTGTCTAGGGCTAAAGATATCCTTCATCTGAACTGTGTAATCATGTGGGAGCATCACTACTAAATACACAAATGATTCTGTCTCTAAAGCTCATCTGATCATGAATCAAACACGTCTTTTGAGGATTTTTCTGAAGAGAGTCTGATGGGATTTGAACTGTGCGCTGGTTTTCATGAACTAATGTTTAACATTTCCTCACAGAGATGGTCGTCACACTAAAAAGTTTTCACCAGTTTCACCTTAAAAACTTACATTCAGCAACTGCCTTAAAATTTTAAGTTAAATCAACTTAAAACTACAAGTCACTTTAACTCACTACAATAAAGTGAATTGAAATGACTTGTACTTTTAAGTTGATACAACTTAAAATTTTAAGGCTGAACTTAAGTTTTTAAGTTGAAACTGGTGAAAATGTTTTACAGTGTACGCATTTTACTTGAATTTTAATGATTGCCAATATTTTAAATCATCCTGTGAACCACCATTTGCTCTTGAGAGCCCATCGGGCTCCTTACTGAATGTCTACAATGTTCTGCTGAAGCCTACATTTTGGATGAAAATCTGCATATCCTTCTGGAAACGTATAAATACATAGATAAACTTGTACGCAGCATGCATACTTGTTTTTCTGTGGTTTATGATAGCAGAATCTTTCAGCATCAGTTAAGTGCTTTTAAAAAACAAAATTAGGACTATGTTTTTATTAAGAGTTTAAAAAGTGTCTTAAAAGAGCAAAAATATAATCAAAGTTGTGTCTTTGCACTGCTGCCGCCCTGCTTTTCTTTCCATGCTGATGAGAGAAGCAGTAATGACTAATTCTCCCCAGACTTCCTGTTTTACCATGAATGGTGCTTTGTTGCTGATGTCGTACATCTTCTGCAGACCGCAGAGCAACAGCAGGGAAATGAGACGGCTGAGAATGACTTTTAGGTTTGACTGCTGCTGTTAAAAACACGAAAGTTTTCTAGCTCGCCTATGAAAAATGTGGGCGCACATCTGCCGTATAGCGGGAAATAGACGCTGTGTCAGAATCCAGCACTGGGCCTGTTTCCAATACTTGGCAGCCTTTGCATTTGACCACTTGTCTATTTATGTGACATGCTTTCAGTATTAGGCCCAAATGTTCATGTTGGTGCATAGACAGCAAATATATGCAGAACCTTTGATTAAATGATTGGACACACTTATGACACAGTGATGTAGAAAGGCAGCTGAACTTTTAACACAGCTTAATTTACACTTTTAGATTTTCAAATAATTTGTACTTTAAAATAAACTTGTGTACAGTACCAGTCAAAAGTTCTCTGCTCACCAAGCCTGCATTTACTTGATCCAAAATACAGCAAAAGCTGTATTATTGTGAAATATTTTTACTATTTTAAATTACTGCTTTCTGTTTGAATATATTTTAAAAAGTAATTTATTCCTGTGATCAAAGCTAAATTTTCTGTATAATTTCTCCAGTCTTCAGTGTCACATGATCCTTCAAAAATCATTTGTAATAAAATTTTAAGTATAAATAAATATTTAGAAATATTTAAGAAACATTATTTATTATTAGCAATATTTAAAACAGTACATTTAAAAAAAAAAAAAAAAAATTAATGAATAAAAATATCCAAAGATCAGCATTTATCTAAAATAAAAAGATTTTATATCATTATACACTATACCATTCAAAAGCTTGGAGTCAGTATAATTTTTTATTTATTTATTCATTTATTTATTTTTTGGTGGGAAAGAAATGATAAAAATTAATACACTGATTTAGCAAGGATGCTTTGAATTGATCAAAAGTGATGATAAAAACATTTATAATGTCATTTATAATGATTTCTATTTCAGAGTAACGCTGTTCTTCTGACCTCACCAAAGAAACCTGAAAAAATTCTACTTTGCTGTTTTCAACATAATAAATGTTTTTGAGCAGCAAATCAGAATACTGGAATTTCTGAAGATGTGACTGGGTAATGATGCTAAAAATTCAGCTTTGAAATCACAGGAATAAATTACATTTTAAAATATATTCAAATAGAAAACAGTTATTTTAAATAGTGAAAATATTTCAAAATTTTAATGTTTTGCTCTGCAAAAAAATGCAGGCTTGGTGAGCAGAAGAGACTTCTTTAAAAAAAAACATTAAAAATCTTACATTAAAAATTAAAAACTTTTGACTGGTAGTGTATGTTCAGTGGTCCTTGTAACAATTTTAATTCTGGTGCTTTTTATTAAATTACAAAAAGCAGTTGAAAATGTTTTACAAAATACATATTCATTAAACACTTTACGTCCGATTACCAAACTATATGCATCATCTAATTAATTTAACTTACAATTGAAAATCAAAAATGATGCGATACACTTAGCTTCAAATACCACTCCAAAGCAAAGCAAAGTGTGGGTATTGGGACAGGCCCATTTTCTTTTTTTAAACACTATTCTGCAGAAACATATTGTGTTTCCAGACTTAAGCTCAGTTTATTGGAATTTTTTTTACTTTAACATTTTCTTAAGAAAACTTTAAGTGATGCGTGCCATAAAATTGGAGAGTTGCAGGTAGTTGCTAGGGTGTTTTGGGTGGTTTTTCATTTCTCCAAAAGAGTAAAGTGGGTTTCATTTTAAAGAGATTTATTTTTTTGCACCAATTTTTTTGTATACCAGGCGAACAACATACATCACCAACATAAATCCAAACTCTCCTTAAAAAGACAGCTCAACCAAAAATTAAAATCACCCCATGATTGACTCACCCTCAAGACATCTTAGGTGTATATGACTTTCTTCTTTCAGACTAATACAATCAGAGTTATATTAAAAAAAAAAAAAACACCCTGGCTCTTCCAAGCTTTATAATGGCAGTGAATGGGTGTTAAGATTTTGAAGTCCAATAAAGTGTATCCATCCATCCAGAGGTGGAAATTGCCAAATATTTACTGGGGGGCACCAGTTCAGAACATATTTTATATTTTTAAACCGTAGATGCAGAAAATCCCATTATTTTATGTATAAAATTTGTACGCCGTTTGGAGGTTATGAGGATAAAAGATGAAAGTCCTCTACATTTTGAACTAGCATTCCATCCCCGCTTGAAATTCACTCACTGGATTCAGTCCCCACTCGAGTCCCCCCCATTTCTAGCCTTGTATCTATCATAAAAAGTACTCCACACAGCTCCAGGGGTTAATTTCGAAGGGTTTGTGTAAGAAAAAATATCCATATTTAACACTGTAATTTCTAGCTTCCACTATCTGTCGCACATGCATTTACAAGAGAGTGCCGTTCAAGAGGATGACGTAGCATGTAGACGTAGCGTAAGCTCTGGTGAAAATGTGCTATTCTCACAAGAACAAAGATACAACAGTTAGCAGAAACGAGATTACGGTTCATAAAATTTTAATTATGGATATTTTTCTTACACAAAAGCATAGATTCAGAAGGCTTTTATTAACACCTGGTGCCATCTTGAGCACTTTAACTGGTGAATGGACGCACTTGACTGGACTTTAAAATCTCAACAGCCATTCACTGCCATTATAAAGCCTGGAAGAGCCAGGACATTTTTAATATAACTCCAATTGTATTCGCCTGAAGATAGAAAATCATATACACCTAGAATGGCTTGAGGTCGAGTAAATCATGGGGTCGTGTTAATTTTTGGCTGAACTATCTCTTTAACAATCCACATGTTAGCCACAGAAAGTGGTACTAATAAACCTTGAATAAACAAGTACTCACTAATAAAATATTTAGGCTGTTATCCAATCCATCAAGCCAAAGTATTTTTGTCCTTCGTGTTGAATATTTTATACCTGTTTTCTGTTTCTTATTTGTTCAGAAATTGCACTGTGTCCTAATAACCATGAAGTCCATATCTACAAGAAGGAGGGAAACAACTGGAACAAAATCCATGTGCTGAAGGAGCACAATGGCCAGGTTACTGGTAAGTCTATAGGTTCATCTGACCTACACAGCCACAGAGCTTTAATGTGACCAACAGCATCTCATCCAGGTTGTTTCCTCATCAACCAGGCATTGACTGGGCTCCAGAGAGCAATCGCATTGTGACCTGTGGCACTGACCGCAACGCATACGTCTGGACCCTAAAGGGAGACGCATGGAAGCCCACCCTGGTCATTCTGAGGATCAACCGTGCCGCCCGCTGTGTGAAATGGTCTCCTAAAGAAAACAAGTTTGCTGTGGGCAGTGGCTCACGTCTGATCTCAGTCTGCTATTTTGAGCAGGATAATGACTGGTGAGTATCGGACAGCAGAAATGGATAGTGAGCCTTTTCTGGCAGAATTGTTAATCTACTTATGACATGAGGCAGATGGGCTCTCTCTTATTTTTATATGACTCGGTTTAAAGCAGTGTTTGGATGACAGGACTAGAAATGCACAGCAGAGGATGCTGGTACTCACCAACCGCGTTGAAACTTGATTCATCTGCTGATTCGTCAAATTCAGACACTTGTGCGACAATGCTGGAATACAGGTTACACGTGATGTGATATCATTGAGCCATTTAATACTACATATTCATGCTATCGCGCTGTTAATGTGAATTTCAGAAGCTGTTTTGGCATCTTGCTCACAGACAAACAGCGCGAATCTTATATTGCTTTACAAGAAAGTTGTAGTCCAATAAACAACAAATAAATAGCTTACTGAACAACTTCTTAGACAAAAGTTGCTTTGGAAATATTTCATTGGCGGAAGGGGAATAGACAAATATAGGCACAGCGGAATTTACCGGCGTTGCTAAATGAACTTGCGTTTTTGAAGGAATCGGTTCAATGAATGATTCCATGACTCACTCACTTGATTCATTCCTGAATCAGCGTTTTTGAATGAATCAGTTTCAATTAATGATTTAATGACTTGCTAATACATACAGCTACTTGTTTAGTTGTTTAATTAATCCATCTTTTCACACTGAGGACAACTGAGGGACTCATATGCAACTATTACAGAAGCTTTAAACGCTCACTGTGATGCTCCAGAAGGAAACACAATGCATTAAGAGCCAGGGGTGTAAAATTTTGAACATAACGAAGATGTGTACATTTTTTTTATTTGCCTACATAGCATTTTATTAGTATTATCATTTAGTATTGCAGAAGCTACAGAAAATACGTACATGTTTCCCAGAAGGCAATGTAATTTAAATTCCAAAAGTTTTCACCCCTGGCTCTTAATGCTTTGTGTTTCCTTCTGGAGCATCAGTGAACGTGAGTCCCCTCAGTTGTCCTCAGTGTGAAAAGATGGATTTCAAATGATTAATTAATGATTTAAAGATTCCCAATACATACAGCTACTTGATTAATCTTATATATATATATATATATATATATATATATATATATCATCACTAAAGTCAGAACCCCATACCAGCATAGTACTCGTATTATTTCTACCATGCCAAGAAACTCGAAAAATATTAAGATGGCTATATGTGGTTCTGAATTTAGCAGCAGTTGCTTGTTTAGTTCCTGAATGATTTTTTTTTTAAGTAATTGAGTGAATGGTTTAATGACTCATACATGCTGAATGCGGAACCACATACTAGTATTACTCTCATTTCTGCCATGGAAAGTTATGGTAAAAGTAGTAATATGGTAGTATGCTGTTCTGAATTCAGCAACAGTTACTTGTTTAGTTCCTGAATTAATCACCTCTCTAAGATGCACCCTTCTAATTGACAAGCATTCAGTGGCCCTGTCCAAAATCACGCCCTAAACCCTTGTGGTTTTCCTCTAAGTTTGCATTTTTGTGATATAATGCAGCTTTGACTGTCCGATGAAAGTCTGCCATGGAGATTGCTTCAGTGCGGGTTCGGCAGAAGTGCGCATCAAAGGTGCAAGCATCCTTCTGAAAGCTAAAATGACGAATGGGACATTCTCGTGCACTTAACGGACACGCACACACGGTGGCCATTGTAAGTCCGCAAGAGCAAAAGTGCACATGAAGTGTGCCATCTGGGACAGGGACAGTGTTTCTGAGGGAATTAGATGAATAAATGATTCAGTGACTCACTTATAAAGATGATACACGTGTCACCACCTACTGGCGAAACAATGCAAACGTAAAGGAGCTACAGTCAAACCAAATTTTATTCAGACACCTTCAAAAATTCTCACATTATCACAGTTTATTCGCTACAGTTTAGAAAATGGTAATAAAATATGACAAGAACTCAAAAGTTAAACTGTGTCAGAGCAAATTCATCTTGATATTGCCAGATAACTTTGATAGAAAGGTATGAAACAAAACATCGTCAGGTCAAAGTGTCAAATCAATTTTTTGGTCCCAAATTTGTATCAGTTTTAATATCAAAAATTATATCTGGTGTTTGAATAAGTTTTGGTTTGACTCTACATTTTATGATTTCAGCAGGCATCCCTGTCAAATAAAACAAAACTAAGAACGAATCAACTGTTTTTATTGGGTGTATCTAAGATGCCTAAAGTTATTTCTTATTATGCTAGGTGGGTGTGCAAGCACATTAAGAAGCCCATCCGCTCCACCATCCTTTGTTTGGACTGGCACCCCAACAACGTCCTTTTGGCAGCTGGATCATGTGACTTCAAATGCAGGTTAGGTTTAATCTTTTCTGCATTATTATGTCTGTTTTATGAGTATGGCTGTTATATGAACTTCCCATTTGTTAAATCCCCATCCAGGATCTTTTCTGCTTACATAAAAGAAGTAGAAGAGAAGCCTGCTCCAACACCATGGGGCTCTAAAATGCCCTTTGGAGAGGTCATGTTTGAATCTACTGGAACCTCAGGTTGGGTGCACGGCGTCTGCTTCTCGGACAGCGGGAATCGGGTGGCCTGGGCCAGCCATGACAGCACTGTGGCAGTAGCTGAGGGAGGAAAGACTGCTGTGTGAGTATCGCCTTTCAAATCTGGCCCTGTACCTTGCCTTTAAAAAGCATTAAAAATCATATTTACCACATCATTTTCTTTCATCCTGCCAGCTTAGCCAGTCTGACTTCAGAAACCTTGCCTCTTCTGTGCGTGACTTTCATTACTGAGAACAGCCTAGTGGCAGCTGTAAGTATCAACAGATGTCAGGCCTTGATGCCAGGGTGATCTGTTTAGACTGTCCGCTCATTTTCATATCTTTTTCAGGGCCATGACTGCTACCCTGTGTTGTTTGTCTACGATTCAAACAAAGCAGCCTTGTCTTTTGGAGGGAAACTTGACGTGCCCAAACAGAGTGCTCAGAAGGGCATGACAGCCAGAGAACGCTTCCAGAACCTGGATAAGAAAGCCACCGCTGACAGCAAAGAAGCCGTCCTGGAGTCTGTGCACAAAAACAGCATCAGGTACAGCCTATTGTATATTATACAGTTGAAGTCAAAAGTTTACATACACCTTGCAGAATCTGCAAAATGTTAATTATTTTACCACAATAAGAGGGATCATACAAAATGTGTTATTTTTTATAGTCCTCAAATCATACAGTCATTTTTGGAAAGGGTTCAAATATACAAAAATGCTGGAAAACCAAAGAATTTGTGGGACCTAAAGGATTTTTCTGTAGAAC
The DNA here is from genome assembly GCF_022985175.1 of Labeo rohita. Taxonomy (NCBI): domain Eukaryota; kingdom Metazoa; phylum Chordata; class Actinopteri; order Cypriniformes; family Cyprinidae; genus Labeo; species Labeo rohita. The sequence goes on along the minus strand of NC_066871.1, from coordinate 11,388,931 downwards.
AGCAGGTAGTTTAACTGTTCAGGACAAACAAAGGAACTCATGAACAACTTTCACTAAACAAAATGAAACAAAATAACAGCTCTGAATCATTCAAGTAATAACAGTATTAAGAATCAAGTGTATGTAAACTTTTGAACGGGGTCATTTTTTAAATTCAACTATTATTTTCTCATGTGGTTTGTATGTAAATATATTATATGTGAAATATCTTATTCAGGTAAGTACTAAATAAAAAATAATATGCATTTTGTATAATTCCTCATATTTGGGTGAAATAATTAACATATTGCAGATTCCGCAAGGTGTATGTGAACTTTTGACTTCGACTGTATGTCTTTCAGACTAATTCCTTTAAGTTTAAAGTTTGTAATTTCTAATCCACTGTGGCATTAAAAACAAGTTTCAAACACTCCCTGCCTTTTATTGGTGAAACAAATAGCTCCACACCTAAAATTTCTGTATGGAAAAGCCAATGTTGAAATGCCCCGCCCATCAGGCTGCGCAAATAAACAGATTGCAGTTCTGTTTGCTGCCACTAGTGATGCTAAAAATACTTCAATTTGAAACACTTTTTGTTCTTTTTTCACTTCTAAGCCAAATCTCAGTTCTTAATGGAGGAAAAGCACAATGTGCCAAATTCTGCACCACTGGTATGGATGGAGGCATGGCTATTTGGGATGTAAAGGTAAAACTTGTTGAATTAATTTGCAGCAGTCAAAAATGCAAAAGTGCATAAAGATGATTAATTATTTTGTTAATTCTGTTTCAGACCCTTGAATCTGCAATGAAGGATCTCAAGATTGTCTAGACACAGCAGACATTATGTCTGCCATTCATGTTGCTTGCTTTTTGCAATCTTTTTTTAATGCAGTTGTCTATACTTTCTTCCCAAGATTGTTTGGATTAACAGTTCTAGTGATTAAAGGATTTTATACTGATGAAATTTAGAAAACTAGAAAACTGAATTTCATCTGACTTTATATGCTGGTCATAGATTGCTTTTCTTTAATTTGTGCAAGTACCTTGGATTGAATTTTTAATATACTGCAATTGAAACTAATAAAATAAAAATGATTACTTGCTGAGATTTAAAATGCTGAACGTCTCCTGTGTTAACTTAATAATTTCAGTGCAATTCTATGTAGTATTTATGAGATGTACGCTACCAGTCAAAAGTTTTTGAACAGTAAGATTTTTTATGTTTTCTGCTCTTCTGCTCACCAAGCCTGCATTTATTTCATCCAAAGTACAGCAAAAACAGCACAATTCAGAAATATTTCTATTTAAAATAACAGTTTTCTATTTGAATATACTTTAAAATGTAATTTATTCCTGTGATCAAAGCTACATTTTTAGTATTACTCCAGTCTTCAGTGTCACATGATCCTTCAGAAATCATTCTAATATGCTGGTTAAAAAAAATATTATTATTATGTTTAAAACAGCTGAGTATAATTTTTTCAGGCTTCTTTGATAAATAGAAAGTTCAGAACAGCATTTATCTGAAATAGAAAATATTTTTTTTTAACGTTATATCTTTATCATCACTTTCGATCAATTTAAAGCAGAATAAAAGTATTAATTTCTGTAATTTATTTTAAAAAGTACTCAACTGTTGTAAATATTGACAAAAATAATAATTAAAAATTTTCTTGAGCAAATCAGCATATTAGAATGATTTCTGAAGGATCATGTGACCCTGAAGACTGAAGTACTGATGCTGAAAATATAGCAATAAATTACATATTAAACAGTTATTTCACATTTTAAACAGTTATTTTAAACAGTAAAAATAATTCAAAATTTGACTTTTTCTGTACTTTGGATCAAATAAATGCAGGCTTGGTGAGCAGAACAGACTTCTTTAAAAAAAAAAAAATCTTACTGTTCAAAAACTTTTGACTGGTAGTGTATAATGAACATAAAAGATCAGTACACCACATTTAAACAATTTAAAAAGAATGGAGTGGGGGGGGTAAAATCTAATAAAACTCTAAAACATTTTCAACAGAGGATTTATTTAATCTTTATATGGAACAATTTACATTTTATACAAAAATCATTAGAAAACAGATTAAGGTGGCCTTGGGGGATTAGAGCTCATTGGCTGATGAGGACGCAAGTCAATTTATTACTGACGTTGACATTTGTTGATATGCAACATCAAAACATGCTCAAGAGACAATCATGCATAAAAATGATCTCAAGATTCTTTAGAGCGCGTAGAATTCAGGCAGTATCTCCAAATGCCTACATTGTTTGTTTGCTCTGTGTCCTTATTTGGACACACTGGCTAACATTGTTTAGTGAATATTTGATAAATCACATTCATAAACCCTGGTCCTCACATTTTTTTAAAAAGAACCCTGGATATCACATTAAACATTTGACCTGTTCTGGATTCAACTGCCAGACCGTGTGACCTGTTTGTTCAGACTGCAGTCCTCAGGGATGTCTGAGAGAACAAACCCCATTTGTAAGCTAAACGCCACAACCTTTTACTAAAGATTTATGTTTTTAGTGAAATATATTCAAGGCCTTCAAAATAGGAACCTACCTAAAATGAGGCTCGTGAGCAATCGTCAGCTGCTGGTATTGAGAATAAACCAAAGAGACAGGGCTTGACTTCAACTTCCTTCCTTCCTTCATTCATTAAGAATAAAACAATGTCCTAGAAACAAGTTGATTACAGACTGCCTTTTGAAATCATACTCATCGTCAATGCCTTCAGTCATCAGTTCTACTATTGAGGTTACTGAAGTGTTTGTAACTTAAAATAATGAAAATTCTCCAAAGAAATCGGGCCGTATGAAGACACTAGGGGTAATTGAAAGCCAGAAAGGACGTTTTGATCTCCACATTACCCATAATGTGGCATGGGATTAATTAAAAGAGAGTATTGTAAAGCATGTGCACATACACATACAGATGCAGTAATAAAACGCAAAACAACCCTCTCAGCCTGATAAAAACACTGTTTAAACAGTAACTGTAACCAGGCTGTCTTGTTAACACGTCATATACATTGTTATTACAGGACAATATTCACATCTTGGTGCCATTGCACAGCCACAGATGTTTGATGATTGGGAAGAGACTCCACAACGCGGACACTGCACAGTTGTGTGGTGAAGTAGCAGGCGGCGCAAGCCAGTTCGCTTTCGATCACAATTAAAAAAAGACACAGATGCACAAACACAGCAGTGTTTGTCAAAGTTCAAGAGGAGAAATGGCCAGCAAACACATCAGAACCATCCACATGAAAGCAAAGGTTTTCTAGGATTTCTATTCTTGGCACATGTACATGCAAAGCTAAGAAACGTGACACCTGCAGCTTGGATTTCATATTTTGGTCTGATTAAGGACATAACTGGGCATTAAAAAAAGGAAAGCAAAGAAAATTCACCAGGGTTTTTATAAAGCCACAAAGGGTAGGGGAAGGGAGACATCTATACGCGACAACAGACAGAATAAGGCTACAGCTAGGCTTGCTTTAAAATGATCTTTCTTTTAATCCCTTTCTCTATCAGGTCACACATGTCCATAGCAGCACCAGAGGAGGAAACTCTCCTCTGCAATGTCACTCAGTCGGTTCCATCTTCCGCCCAGGGTGCGACTGGCGGCGGCTCAGTCTGTTTCCAGGATTAACGGAGGCTGCTCGTTCTCTTCGTCCAGGTGCAGGGTGTTCATGTCGTCCTCCACTCCAGCACCCCCTACAGCCCCCTGATCCTCAGTGTAACCTGAACCAATGAAAGCCACACAAGGCCATTTTAACATTCAGTTTCTTTGATTCTTTGAGTGAAAACGGCAGCTTTTTACCTTTGGCAACAGCAGCACTGTAGGTCTGTGCCACAAGTGGCCGGTCGTGAGCTGTTTGTTCAAGAATTTCATTCGCCGGCTCTGCACTTCCATCTAACCTAAAGGACGAAACAGATTTAAATGTGTAATTTACACATTTTTAGAAACTGTTTAATACAGTTCTTAAAGGAGAAGTCAACTTCCAGAACAACAATTCACATATAATGTACCTCCCCTTGTCATCCACGATGTTCATGTCTTTCTTTCCTCAGTCGTAAAGAAATTATTTTTTGAGGAAAACATTTCAGCATTTTTCTCCACATAATGGACTGAAAGGGGTGTCCTGAGTTTGAACTTCCAAAAGGCAGTTTAAATGTGGCTTCAAATGATCCCAAATGCAGTTGTAAACAATTCCAGCTGAGGAAGAAGGGTCTTTTCTAGCGAAACGATTGGTTATTTACATTAAAAAAAAATACAATTTAAATACTTCTTATTCTCAAACGCTCGTCTTGTCTTGCTCTCGTTGAACTCTGTGTATTCTGGCTCAAGTTAGGGTATGTCGAAAAACTCTTACTGTATTTTCTCCCTCACCTCCAAATTATTTCAAAATCATCCTACATCGCTGCAGAAGTGAACATGCAAAAAAGATCAAACACCCTTAACAAAAAAGGTAACACAGCGATGTAGGAAGATTTTGAAATTGAGGGGGAACATGAGATGGGAGTTTTTCGACATACTCTAACTGTCATGAACAGGAACAAAAACAGCCCAGGCAGAGTAAGACAAGACGAGCGTTTGGCATTAACAAGTATATAAATTGTATTCTTTTTATTAAAATAACTGATCTTTTCGCTAGATAAGACCCTTCTTTCTCGGCTGGGATCAATTACAGCTGCATTTGGGATCGTTTGAAGCCACATTTAAACTGCATTTTGAAAGTTCAAAATTACCATATCAGTCCATTATATGAAGAAAAATGCTGACATATTTTCCTCAAAAAAAAACAATTTCTTTACGACTGAAGAAAGAAAGACATGAACATCTTGGATGACAAGGGGATGAGTACATTATTTGTAAATTGTTGTTCTGGAAGTGGACTTCTCCTTTAAAGGATTAGCTCACCATCAGAATAAAAATTCTCTAGTAATTTACTCACCCCGTGTTATCCAAGATGTTCATGTCTTTCTTTCTTCAGTCAAAAGGAAATTAAGGTTTTTGAGGAACACATTCCACGATTTTTCTCCATGTAGTGAATTCAATGGGGATCAGTTTAAATGCAGTTTAAATGCAGCTTCAGAGGGCTCTATGCGACCCCAGGCGAGGAAAAGGGGTCTTATCTAGCGAAACGATTGGGCATTTTCTTAAAAAAAAAAAAAAGAAAAAAGAAAAATACTTCTTAACCACAAATGCTCATCTTGCACTAGTCTAGTGGTTAGTTCTTCGTGTACTTCGGTTCAAAAAGGTAGGGTAGGGCAATTCCATCTCATTTTCTCCTCCAACTTCAAAATCATCCAACATTGTTGTTTTACATTTTTTTGTAAAGGACATTTGACTTTCTTTGTACATTTGCTTTGTAAACACTGGGTTGGTACTTCCGTCTACGTCATACATTACCTTTCCAATGTGACTACGTGATGCGCAAGTCGAGCTAGTGCAAGACAAGCATTTGTGGTTAAAAAGTATGTAAATGTATTTTTTTTTTTTAGAAAATGACCAATCGTTTCGCTAGATAAGACACTTCTTCCTCGGCTGGGGTTGTGTAGAGCCATTTGAAGCTGCATTGAAACTGCAATTTGTACCTTCATCACATTGGCTCCTATTAAAGTCCACTATATGGAAAAAAAATTCTGGAATGTTTTCCTCAAAAACCTTGATTTCTTTTACACTGAAGAAAGAAAGACATGAACATCTTGGATGACATGGGGGTGAGTAAATTATTGAGAAATGTAACTTCTGGAGTGAACTAATCCTTTGATCATTCACAGGAATAAAATAAAATGTAAAATATATTCAAATAGAAAAGTGTTTTTTAAAATTGCAATTATGTTTCACAATAATTTTGTGTCATGTATACCTAAGCAAATATATGCAGCCTAAATGAGCATAAGAGACTTCTTTCAGAAACATTTTAAAATCTTGCCAACCCCAAACCTTTACATAAATGTATATATAGACTAGTAGTCGGATAGATTGGTTTCAGCTTGGTAACTTTAATTCTCACTTATGCTGTTTCATTAGTGTGCACTCTCCCCCCTCCTGTGGGTCCAGATTGTACAGGTAAAGATAGCCATCGGCTGCAGCCACCAGCAGGCGTGGGATCTTCTGGATTCTAGAAACCAAACACAAGCAGGATAATCAGAGACGCATCTTTCCTGATAGCAGCTACAATCTGAAAGCATATCTTGATTGAACGTTTTTCTCACATGGCCAGTGCGCAGATGTTCTTGTGACCTGAAAAGGGCAGTCTGACTGTGGCAAACGCCCTTCCTTGAGTGAACATCTCAGTTACGTGTGCAGGCAGATATGTTGTGGAGGCCATCAGTACCTTCCCAAAGTATCCTGTCCAAGTAGTGGGCTCCTCTTGAGGCCTAAGATGAAAAAACATGAGATAGCTTTTAGTGCAGCTTGCAGACCTGTTATCAGAAGGAGGCTTGCTCTAGCTCAAACAAGATTTTAATCAATAAAAAGGAAAATGTACAAATGTACAGAATTTTGTGTTTGAGATGTGTGAAGAAGATCTGAAAAGCCACTTATTTCAGTGGGCATCATTACACTGACTTCTCTCTCTGGGTCTCCAGCTTAAAAATATGAACCGTCTCCGTGTTGCTCGAGGCAGACAGATAGAGTCCCTCCATGCTGAAGGCGAGGGAACAGATGCTCACACATCTGTCAAGGGATAGTTAAAGAAAGTGCATTGTTTTTACTCTGTGTTCTTATTAATATTTCTATACTCAAGTATCAGTATCAATACAAAACAGACAGAATTTACTACCTCTTTACTCCCCTCCGGAACTCAAAGAGCTTCTGGCCCTCTGGAATGGAGAACACTCGGATTACAGTGCCCTAAACAATACCAAGAAAAGAGGGTTTGAAAATTTTAACTTTGAGAAAGGTTACAAGAAACTAAAACTCTTGATCCATTATTCAGCACCTTAAACCTTGAAGATCAATATGCAAGCACCATTCAAAAGTTTGAAAGAAACTTAAAATAAGGACTTTATGATATCAACATTTTTGATACCACAGAAATTTCATAATTCTTGTGTCTAAATAAAAAATAAAAATAAAAAAACTCAAGGTCACTGAAGACAAACTTACAATCAGTGATTAAAAAAAAAAAGAATAAAAAACTAATTTTAAGCAATAGGACAAAAAAATAAGAATTGCTACATACAACGTATAACAATCAAATGTATAAAACCACTGCATATTTCTCACATTTCTCACTGTGTAAATTAAATATTAGAATATTTCTTCTTATTAAAGATATGAAAGTGCAAAAGTTAGTCAAGAGCAGTGAGATTTTTTCTCTGTTGTTTGTTTAACATGAATGACAGACAGCAGGAATATAAGACTGCTGTCACTTTAAGAGCCGCCTGGATCCAATATATTGTTACACGTTTTCTTTGTCAGCTGTTTGATTTCACTTAAGATGTAACTTACTGTGTTTACAAAGATACTTGAAAAAACAGGCATACAGACACATGCACGTGTGTGTATTCAACCGTTCAAGGCCTATAAAGTGGCAAAAACAACTCAACACTTTTAGACAGCACACACATATACCGGAATGAGTTCTCTTTCGCTGCTGATTGCATTTCAACGGCTTAAAATCACTCGTTCTTAAACCCCAATGCTTAAAAAAAAGTGCAAAAATAAGTTAATTACTATAAAGACAATAGTCTTTAAAATCTCTACCGTTTGACAATTTTCTACCAGTTAATCATGTCTACCAGTATATCGCCCACCCCAGTTGTTGGGGGATATCACTAAAAATGGAAAAACTGGAGCTACAATTCATTTTCATTATCAACCAAACAAATGTAAACATTGTAGCCAAGCAGATTCAAAAATCCAAACTCTTAATGCAAATAAAAAAGAATTACAAATCTAGTAAAAAACAATCAAGTTGTTCTGGAATAATGACATTTAATCATTTACCAACACAACACCTTATTATAGTCTGAATGAGCATCTCACTATATCACAGACAGACAGACAGACAGACCTTCTCAGATGCCGTGGCCAATTTAGTGCCGCTTGCATCAAACGCCAGTGCTGCTAGTGGACTATCATGGGCAGGTATCATGTTAGCTGCCCTCTGGGGAAGAATATCACACACACACTGACCAATACTGTTTACCACAATCACTTAAAATCATAATTACAGCAAACATTGAAACTACACAGTACTTACCAGATTGACCGTGTCAAAAACTTGTACCTCTCCAATTGTTGCACTTCCCGGATAGGCCAAGTAGCAGTTGTCATTACTGATTGACAGGGCACATAGTCCTAAAAATGTTTAGTGACATATTAATCACAAATAAAACATTTGTCTGGCTACTACTAATAACAATGAGGCCACTAGTAATGGGCTGCCACATCATTTACAAACCTATGCTTTCAGTTCCCCAAACATAAATAGAGCACTAGGTCTTTCTGAAAGAAGAAGCTGTTACATGTACTTCCCCACAAAAAGTCTGGAAACAACAACACACTAACAGTGATGCACTGACGGCAAGCAATGGTACCCACCGGAAGGGTTCGGCGGGGTCTCTCGAATGGTATGTAGTACTTTCATATCCCTAATGTTGTGGATATAGAGTGACTCCTCTAAACACACTATCAATCTCTGTGGAAATAAAGCAGGTTTGCAACAATCTCATACGGTCTAATCACTTGTAATAAAACACAATGCTGTAAAAATGCGTCACAGGCCATGGATGTTTGCTGACTCACCTGTCTGTTTAGTTTTACAGCCAGTATAGTGTTTGAGTAGCTGTAGTTGCATATCTCAGTCCCTTTCTTGAAATGACAGACTTTCAGCTTCCTAGGTGCCTTAAGGCTGACAATAGCGACAAGGCTGCTGGAGAACAACCTCTCCACGATGCACACATCTTCTGTGTCAGCTGAGCACAAATACATAAGTATATAAAACATGTCTACACTCATGGAAACATTTCGAATGGACTACAGCAGTGCTTCTCAACTTTTTCAACTCAAAGGCTCCCCATTTATTATTCAAAGTCTTCATTAAAGAAGCTTATATAGTTTTGCAATTTCTGTTTTTTCTTCACCGTGGAAGTAAACGTATAGGTGAGACTTCCGGTTCATTAGCCGCTATAGGGAAATAACGAGAATAACAACAACGTGTAGTAAACTGTAAAACTGTTTGCACTACAAACCAGTGTGTTCATAATTAAGATAATACTTTAAAATAATATGGTGAGACACACAAATTTGTAATGTCAAGCAGCAAAACCAGCTGTTTTGTACAGCTAAAAATAGCTGGACATGGATGAGACCGGAAGTCAGACCCATAGGACCCACAGGAAGAAAAAGGTGGATTCATATATTAAATTAAATTAACCACGATTCATTTTGTGGTGAAATAACATTCAAGAACTGTAAGTTCTTCAATAACAACAACAGTTGCAAGGAGGTATTGTATTGTTTTCCTTTTTTTTTTTTTTTTTAAAGAATTTTAATTTATATTATAGTTAGATTATTTTAAAATATATATATAATAATTTATTAATTTAGGTAATTGTAAGCCGCCCTGCCTCCTCCTTGGAAATCTGCAGAGGCTCTCGTCTGAGAACCAGCAGACTACAGGGACAGCAAAAATAACTAACAAATCCCTGGATATTTTTAAAATGTCTACATCCGGCCTTCTTACTTTTTAAAGATTAAACAATAACAGATAGGAAAACGGGCTTTATTTTGAATTTAGTCACAGTTTAAGACCACTGAGAGGCACAAAACGTGCATGCAAGCTGACTTACAGCATGTTCTTGAGTGCTGACTCCCTTTATAAACTTGTTATTAAATTAATGGAAATATAATAAGGATAAATGTCTTATTTAAAATGTTACTTCATTAAGTACATTAAAATGCCACACTACAGCCAAAAATAGTTAAATTTTGAAATGTTTTATATTTAAAATAACTGTTTGAATATATTTTAAAATGTAATTTATTCCTGTGAGCAAAGCTACATTTTCAGCATCATTACTCCAGTCTTTAGTGTCACATGATCCTTCAGAAATCATTCTAATATGCTGATTTGCTGTTTAAGAAACATTTATTATTAGTAGTACTATTATCAATATTTAATAACAGTTTTTTTTTCAGGATTCTTTGATGAATAGAAAGATCAGCATTTATCTGAAATAAAAAACTTTTGTAACATTACATTTATAATGCTACAAAAGATTTCTATTTTAGATAAATGCTGTTATTCTGAACTTTCTATTAAAAGAAACCTGAACAACAAAAAACAAATCCCGCATAGTGCCAAAATGCAAAAAGTATCAAAAAAGGTTTAACAACGTTTCATACCTTCATCAGGTATCTTTGAACATGTTTTGAAGATACCTGATGAAGGTCATGTGACTGAAACATTGTTAATAAACTTTTTTGATACTTTTTGCATTTTGGTAGTGTGCAGGATTTGTTTTTTGTTGCACAGTTTTGACCTTGGTCTTGAGCCTTACGCACCTATCAATTGCCGACAGGCGTGCGGAGTTTAATTGTTAATTGACTTAAAGGAACCTGAAAAAAAAAAAATTACTCAGCTGTGTTCAACAAAATAAGTGTTTCTTTTTTTTTTTTTGAGTAGCAATTCAGAATATTACAATGATTTTTGAAAGATCATGCGAATGGAATAATGATGCAAAAAAATCAGCTTTGAAATCACAGGAATAAATTACATTTTTAAAATATTCAAGTAGAAAACAGTTATTTTAAATAGCAAAAATATTTTAGAATTCTACTATTTTTGCTGTACTTTGGATCAAATAAATGCAAGCTTGATGAGCAGAAGAGACTTCTTTAAAAAAAAAAAAAAACTAAGGTGGCCTCTACACATACTTTTTTTCAGTACAGCTGGAATGTCGCTGATCAGCATCCAGGAGCAGAACTATTCATTTAAGAATTTTCAATGACTCTCACTTTTCAAACCGCTTGTGCACCCCTGATTATCTCTGACTTCCAGAGAGAGCCGAAAGACATTATCAACCCCTTCAATCTACTCATATCATGCCAGTATAAGCAGTCATACTAGATATGATTTGCATAACTACACAAGCTTAATAAAGTCTGACGTTAATTAAACCAGAAATTACTTACTACATTCATAGATTTGCTCCAATTTGTCCACTGATGACAAGGAGAAAAACTTGTACCCGGACTTGGTACCAACAGCAAGGGAACTGGAAAGCAAAGAGGTAACAATAATGAAAGGCTACAGTAAGTGATTAAAACACAAATCCACTTCTTTATGGTCGACTGGTTTGCTTAATGACTAAAACAGGTTGTTGACCTGATGGCGAAATGTGTTAAAGGGCTATTTTGCAATCGTCGTGGTGTTATGTGACATGCTTAAACTTCAAGATACAAAAGCCAGGAGACAGCAAACTATTTTAAAGTAGTTTACTTTCTATAGTGGTGAAATGTAGCAGCTGTTATTACTTATAAAAACACTGGCAGTATTGTCAGTGAGGTGAGCCAGCGGTTACACCGACACAAACACCAGTCTAAATAATAAGCTTTGGCTAACTTGACAGCTGGTTCGTTGGTTACTGAATTTGGAAAGATAAACAAACTGCTTAAAAAAATATTTAATTATATAGAAACGTAAACAGAATCTTTCAGGCAGTTAACTTTAAATCAGACAGCCTCAGTTTTAAGTTACAGGTTACTCTGGTGATGCTAACATTTAAAGCTAACGTTACTTTTGCTGTGTCGCCCTACTTCGTAAAGCACACATTTAACGACCCTATTTAACACTGGCAAGATTATAAAAGGAATCAAACGTTCATTGACATCCCGTATTTAATATTTCACACAGTTATGCTGACAGAAATCTTTGCAGAAGAACAAATTTGTAATTTTCTCGTTAGCATGGCCGCTAGTGCTACAAGTCCCGTGAGTGAATTCGCCTGACGTTGCTTTACATGGCAAAACTGGGTTTTGATTTAAATTAAACAAAACTGCATTAACACATCGTGGGTAATTGTTTCAAGAGGGACCAGCTTAAAAGCCAGAAAGCATACATTAACAACAAGTGAGTGTTTTAGCAGGCTAGCACGCTTTATCAGCCTATTTGCACTGCAGTCGAGCGATGAGACACGACACAGCGAAATCGCTCCCATTTTAACGAACGATGCTACGCACGACTGCAGTGCAAATATTTCGCTGAATAACGTTATACTGGCAGCACTGTGCTGCTGTCGTGTAGATGGGCTGTTAGGCCAGCAGTAGCGTGATTCTTTTCTTACGTGTTATCCTGATTAAAGTTGGCGAAGAGCAGCTGGCTGCAGCCGGCCTCTCCGCTCTGACTGGCCAGGTTCATGGGCTCGACACCATTTACAGATTAAACCGAAGTGAAAAGGGCTCAGATGTGGGTTAGATCAGTGAAATCTGGTGTCGTCTCGCACTGCCATAAGTTCCACCCTTGTTCCAATGAATGTTGTTGTTTTTCTCCAGCCACTGTTGCACCTTTTCGTGCGCAGGCGCAGTGGCTGCTGCACGCACAGGCGCCAGTAGAATTAAAGGGAAAGGTGCTCTATTTCTCACTAAATTGGGATTTTTTTTCAAATGCTTTGCTTAATTTTTACACAATTATCACACAGTCGACAGTCATCAAAACGTTGCTGAAACCCAATCTTCTACTGTATACTGCCGTTCAAAAATTTGTAATCAGTAAGATTTTTCATGTTTTTTAAAGAGGTCTCTTATGCTCATCGAAGTTCCATTTATTCCATTTTTTCATCAAAAATACAGAAAATAAGTAATATTATAAAATATTATTGCGATTTAAAATAACAGTTATCAATTATCAGTATTAATGTAATAGGTATAATATAATAAGCATAAATATTCAATTTATAATTTAAAATATCATTTATTTCTGTGATTCTAAATTTTCCTCAGGCATTACTCCAGTCTTCAGTGTCACATGATACTTCAGAAATCATTCTAATATGCTAATATTTTCAGCATTCTTAAATGAATATAAAGTTAAAACAGCATTTATTCAAAACAGAAATCTTCTCTAAGAATATAAGTCTTTACTATCACTTTTTGTCAGTTTAACACGTCCTTGCTGAATTAAAGTATTAATTTCTTTCAGAGAAAAAAGAAAGATAAAAATTACTGACCCCAAACTTTGAACAGTAGTCCGTGTTGGGGAAAGTTACTTTTAAAAGTAATGCATTACAATATTGAGTTACTCCCTAAAAAAGTAACTAATTACATTACTTAGTTACTTTTTATGGAAAGTAATGCATTACGTTACTTTTGCGTTACTTTTTAAATCTGGGCAGGGCTTGCTTCTTTGTTTTTAATATAAAAAGTTCTACTTTTGGCAAATGTAAAAGCCTTTTCACACAAAAAGCCTCAGGCTTTGAAAAAGTAAATTTACATCTGTACAATAGACTCCAGAAGAAAAAAATGTTAACTCTTTAGCAATAAAAAAAATGAAAACAAATGTTAGATTATTATGAGTAATTTTTGCTTATTAGTATGGTTGAATTGGATCATCGAAGGTCGGCAGCAAAGACATTGGTTAATAAAATGGGAATAAATGCATAAAGGGTATTTGTATTATTTAACATATTTAATTATTGCAGGTTTGTGTCATATTCTGAGTTGAATTTCAGTGTTTTTATTCATTTTGAGGAATACTGAATCTGTTTTTTGTGAGCGAGATGAATTAATGCATGTTAACATTTATTCTAGAACATCTTACTTCCGATTTCTCTCAACATGGGGTCAGAAAAGCTTTTAATCAATAAATAGGGGAAAAGTAACTGGCGTTACTTATTTGAAAAAGTAACTCAGTATTTTCTTGTCAATTAAAAAGTAACATGTTACTTTACTAGTTACTTGGAAAAAGTAATATTACGTAACTTGTGTTACTTGTAACATGTTAGCCCCAACACTGACAGTAGTGTATATTGTTACAAAAGATTTCTATTTTAAATGAATGCTTTTCTTTTGAAGTTTTAGTCATCAAAGAATCCTGAAAAAAGTATCACAACAAAAAACATTGAAAATAAATCAGCATATTAGAATGATTTCTGTATGATCACGTGACACTGAAGACTGGAGTAATGATGCTGAAAATTCATGTTTGCATTACACTATGCTAAATTGCAATAATATTTAATACAGCCTTGATGAGCAGAAATGTCTTTACAGAAATAACCTTTCAGTATAATTTTAAAAAAGCCAACTTTAATGTTGTGTTACATGTGTCTTTTTGCTGTGAAATCTTTAATGATTAAGTAAATGTTAGAATAAGTTAAAAATTGTTGTTAATATTTCAAGATGAACATTCATCTGAAGCAACTTAGGTTTAGCCTACTTGATTATACATACATCATTTTTTTGATAAAATGTGAGTATCGAATATGATACAACTTCTGAGGACCATAATATCACTCAGTCATTGCACTGTATTATGTTTTGTCCCATTATAATAAAACTAGGCATTGATAATAAAACTAACCATTAACCATATTATCCTACTAAGACATATTTTTGGGTGGTAACTGACATTTATATGCATTTTACATAGTCTGCTTTCTGCTACTGTTAGGCAAATTGTGTTGTTTTACATTATTATAACCTATTACAATTTCACTTTACATTTGGCTATTTAAATAACAACGTCTGCACCAAAGTGCGTATTTCTTCCTCTGTCTGGGCCTCTAAATTAAATTAATGTTGTAATACTTTACAATAAGGTTCATTAGTTAACATTAGTTAACTACTTTAGATAACACGAACTAAGAATGAACAATACTTCTTCAGCATTTATTAGTTAGTTAATATCTTAGTTAATGTTAGTCCATCTGCTAATGCATTATTAAAATCAAAAGTTGTGTTCGTTAACATTAGATAATGCACTTTGAACTAATATGAACTAATAATGAGCTACTGTATTTTCATTAACATTAACAAAGATTAATAAATTGCATAAAAAATTATTGTTCATTATTTGTTCATGTTAGCTGATACATTAACTAATGTTAACATTTTTTTTTTCCCACCTCAGGTATGAGCTCCATAGTTTCACAGTGTCATACAATGTAAGCCATAAAATCCTGATATCAAATATTATTATTTAAAAAGCATAAACACACAAGACATGCAATAACCACAATATGCTGTCTGAAGGTTCAAAACTGTTCCACTCCTTGATTTTTAGTTGTTTTAGCTTATTTTAAAGATGCTTTGTCTTTGAAATATTATTATATTATATATTTCAAATATTTTAAGTGATCTTGAGGCCCTCTGGTTGAGAACCACTATAACAATCTCTCCAGTTACGATGGATGAGACGGATGGATGAAATGTTGTAAACTTATTTAACCAGCAGAGGGCTTCATGCTCTTTGTCTCTGCGATGTCACATTTCTAGTGTTGACTAGTTCACAGAGTGCAAACCTCTCAGAGAAAATGTGCTGCGAGTCAGGTCAGAAATGCTTAGATGTGATACCTGGCCATTGTATTTCTGGCTTTCAGAGTCAATAATAACTAGTTTTATAACAGAGCAAAATTTGAGTTTATATGTTAAAAAAAGGATCTAATCTAATTTAACGCATCCTTAGAGGTTTATAGCCTATAGGCCTGTATATATATATTGCCGTGTGTGTATTTTTTTTCTCTCTATTTTTTTTTAATAGGGAAGAAAAAGAGGGCTTCACTAAAAAGCGTGCATGTAACTGATTTTAGTGAGGTTTGTTTGTTTACGTCTTTCTAAACAAACATTGTCAAAGCAAATATTCGCTACATGACAAGCAGTGGACAAACAAGATGCAGTTGCCGCGAGCTTTTTCCAAGTTTACTTGGAAGGAAAGGGGCGGGGAAGGGATTGAGCACACGTACAGCGGCATTCCTGACAGAGAGAGGGGTCGCGGGACGCTTTATGATTTTTCCAAAAATCCGCTGTCACCGTCTCGCGGCCGCTTCTCGCCGTTCGCCTCACGTGCTTGTATAGAGGCAGTGCTGCTTCCTTCCAAGTTTCGGACACACATTGAAACATCCGGAGTTTGCTCGTCGCTGGTAGTGGGAGTAGTCAGTCTGTCTACCCAGGAGCAAGATCCACAGCGAACATGTACAAATATGTACAGTATGGATTTTAGGAGGACGAAGCTCGGCAGGTAAATCATCTAAATATAACGTTTCCAACATTGTTTGCTATTATTGAAAGAAAAAAACGAAAAAAAAAACAACTTAAACTTATTTATTTTAATAATATGAAATCGTTATTGAAAGGAGAATGAGGGTTGTTAATAAGAATGCAACGCTATTAAACAAAATAAAAAGCGCAAACGTGTTTGGAGAAACCATTGTGTTTACTCGAGGGAAATAATCTTGAGGTTCTCTCAACTTCTACTTTCATTTTATTTCTGCGCTGTTTCAACTTGCCTTTGGTGAGAATTTCCTGCAAACCATCACACATACACAGTAAACTAGAAAGTGAATGCAATATCTGTTTTAACCAACAGGTCTGACATTAAACATGTTACTTGTATTTGTTCTAAAGCATCTCTTCAAATTTGGATAGTTATTACTATAGGTTATATGTGACCCTGGACCACAAAACCAGTCATAAGTGTCAATTCAAAATTGCTGAATAAATAAGCTTTCCATTGATGTATGGTTTGTTAGGATAGAACAATATTTGGCTGAGATACAACTATTTCAGTATATGGAATCTGAGGGTGCAAAAAATTAAAAATATTGAGAAAATCGCTTTTAAAGTTTACCAAATTAAGTTCTTTGCAGTGCATATTACTAATCAAACATTAAGTTTTGATATATTTACAGTAGGAAATTTACAAAATATCTTCATGGAACATGATCTTTACTTTAATTTCCTAATGATTTTTGGCATAAAAGTAAAATTAATAATTTTGACCCATACAATGTATTTTTGGCTATTGCTACAAATAAACCCCAGCGACTTAAGACTGGTTTTGTAGTCCAGGGTCACATATGTGAGTCAGTTTTTAAATCAAATAAATACGCTTTTCATTGATGCATGGTTTGTTAAGATAGGACAATATTTGGCTGAGATACAACTATTTGAAAATCTGGGGTCTGAGGTTGCAAAAAAATTCTAAATATTGAGAAAATCACCTTTAAAGTTCTCCAGAGTTCTTAGCAATGCATATAACCAGTCAAAAATGTAGTTTTGCATTAAAAAAGCGTTAGGGTATTAAGTAAAGATCAAGATATTTTGTAAATTACCTGCTGTAAATACAGTAGTCAGCATTTGAAGTGGATCAAAACCTTTCATTAAATTTGTCCTAAAACCAAAAAGAATACCTGTTCTTGTCTTAGAACGACTTTGATGAACTTTTTTTGATCTACTTCAGATGTTAACTACTGTATTTACAGTAGGTAATTTACAAAATATCTTGATCTTTAATTAATACCCTAATGCTTTTTGGCATAAAAGAAAAATTGATCATTTTGACCCATACAATGTATTGTTGGCTATTGCTACAAATATACCTGTGCTGCCTTTGTGGTACAGGGTCACATGTAGATGTACTGTATATTTTTTTTACACAAATGTAAACTGATCATATAAATTTATTTCCAAAAGAAAGTGAAGTGAAATGTGAAATAACTGCACTTCTTAGCATTAAATTCTCATAATTTCCATAAATTGTTTTCTAAGAATGATGTTTAGGATAACATTAACTTTATTAATATAAAAAAAAAACTGGCACATACTGTTTTCCAAAGGACAGATATTGTAAACTTTTGCGTCATGACTTTCTCAATGTCACATACCTGGCAAACATAAGCAGGCTTTGTGTTTGCCTTGTGAGATCTTTGCCCCAGAGGATGTTGACTAGGTGGGATTATGTACAAATGCTGTTTTTGTTCCCTCTTATCTGATGTGAGCATTTTATAGAGCATCTCAATGCTTAATATATACATGTAAAAACACATGAACTAACACGTTTATTTTATTAATGCTAATTTCTGAAAATGTACTCCCCGTCAGGCTTTTCAAGATGTAGGTGAGTTTGTTTCTTCACAGAACAGATTTGGAGACATTTTGCATTACGTAATCCTGTGAGTGGGTGCCGTCAGAATGAGAGACCAAACAGCTGATAAAAACACCACAGTAATCTGCACCTTGTGAAGTAAAAATCTGTTTGTAGGAAACAAGTTCATAAAGTTTTAACTTTATTCTGTTGCTTGCTACTAAAATACTCATCTGTCTTCTGTCCATAACTTCGCTTTCTCCAGTAAAAAAAAAGCCGTCTGAATCAGGGTTGAAATATGCACAAATCAAACACAGTCCAAAACTGTTCTAAACAAATGCGTTGATGGATTTTGATGTGACAGGACAACACCGGATAGACTTTTTCGCTGAAGGAAGAGTTGTTATGGAATATGGAGACTTTATTTTTTTTGGCCAGAAGCAGTGGTTTAAAGATACATTTCATTTTTATTTTTGGGTGACTAATCTGATGAATTTAGTTAAACCGTGTTATCACACCTCGATGCAGTGTTTTCTTTTAAGCATGGATAACTCTCAGGTGAGTCATAAACTCATAAACCTGTCAGCACCTGATAACTTTTATTTGATCTCCAGAATCTTTCCAGAAAGGTCAGACACAAGTGTGCCCTTCAGTCTTCTCTCATAAAGTATAGTACAATGAGTCGTACTGTGAGTATTTTTGTCTTTGGTTTGGATCCTCCGTGTTTCAGAGACAAGAGACTTGCACCGTAACCATCTGAGTGCATACTTGGTTTTTGGATGGGATATTTTCGCATCTGTCATATGTGATTACCACACTCAACAATAAATCAGTCAGTTAATTGTCTGTGCTCAGACAAACTGGCCTTCATGAAGCTGGAGCATATGAAATGATAATGAACAAAACCTCATAGCCTAAACAACTTTATCATGTTTGCCATATTTGATTACTCGGATGTGTTGTTAACATCTATTTTTTTGAAATTGTAGAGTGGTTTTTAATGATTTGATTGTGATATAGAAGAGGATTATGCAACAAAATGCACTTGCTGTGTGGTTTGGAAAAAGCAAAACTTGAGGTTGGCCTTAAAATGCAGGAATTTAATGTTTGATGTCACAACTAGTATGTAGGGCCACATTATGCTTGAGTAGACATCTTGGCTCAATCATTTTTGGCTGAAACCCAAGACCAGCACTGTGTATCATGTTGCTGTAGAGGCTCTGTGAAGTGTAAACATCAAATCTCTGGAAGTTTTCTCTAGCGAAGGGCGACTGATGAGTCTCACAGTCCCTTATCCTCACAGTGTGACATTATCATATTCTCAAATAGACAGATCAGCCTGGCAACTGATGTACTCCTGGGTTGGATTTTTATTTTCTTTTTATTTCTAGGCTTGAATCTCAAGTTGTGTCTGATCGTGCATCATTTATTTAGACTTTCATAAGGAGCAGAAATCACATCGTGGTGAATCAATGAATTGAACTACATTCTTAAAAATAAAGGTTCCAAAAGGGTGTTTTTGCAGTGATGCCATAGAAGAACCATTTTTGGTTCCCCAAAGAACCTTTCAGTGAACAGTTCTTAAAAGAATCATTTTGAAGAACATTTAAAAAATCTAAAGAACCTTTTTCGGGTATAAAGAACCTTTTCTGCATTTGAAAGGTTCTATTAATGTTCAAGGTTCTTCTTAGAACCACTGATGCCAATAAAGAAACGTTATTTTTAAGAATGTAGATTGATTGGTGTTGGAGCATGAAGACAGTATTTTGCATATTTTTTAAGTATTGCCGAAACATTTTCCTGTTATAAAAAAGTTAGCATATCTAATAGTGCCAAACTGACACTGATCTTCCCAGTTTAACCCCAGATGCCATCATATAAAAGCAATTCTTTTTATAAAGGCCAAGCAGAGACACACCAGGTGCTGAACCCTGTAGCGATGCCAAACATTCATTTAATGAACTCATCCATAATAATGAACAGGATGGCCTGCAGTGCCCTTGAGTAAATATTTTCTGTGAGTATTGTAAAAAATATTGTGACTCTAAATATACCCAATAACTATGTTGCTTAAGGGCACATTCTGCATGAACTAGCAGCTTTGGTGCATTCGGGCATTATAATTCAACTGTGAACGCAGTTCCTACATCACACCTGGATCACACGTTTTTATCATATTAAAGCATATTAATAACACACAACAGCAAAAAAAGATATGAAAAAAAGAGGCATGTTTTATAACAGAAAGGACATGGCAGTCCTTTAATTCAGTTAATGTATTTCAGTGGAAGAATTATCATTGACAAGACTGCAACTGAAGACAATCAATCTGTTTACTGCTAGAAATATGCCATAATCAAGATATATAGTCGAGAAGCAAAGTAAGATGGTTTCTAGAGCTCGCTGAGCTTGGCTCATTTATTCTGGTTAGCAGTCGAGCCTACTTTCCTGTGTCCTCATGCACATTAATTAAATCACACAGATAAAGAGTGTTTGGGGGGGAAATAAAAAAGAAAATCCCAAGCCTCAGGTTGGCATGGAGACTATGACATCATCACTCAATACATCAGCAGCTCAATGTAAGTGGCATAAAAGACCTCATTCCGAACAGGATTAGCTCCGTCGTTAGGTAGTTACAGATGCTAGGCAACCATGCAATACAAGAAAATTCTAAAAATGTGATCCGAATGCATATTAAATCCTTGAGGAGCCGCAAAGAGGGTTACCTAATGCTCTTGAACCTGAACATTATGTGCTCTTTATCCATATAATCTGAATTAACCTCTGAAATGAAAAGGACTTTAACCTTTGACACTGTCCTACTGTTTCTATGAGATCAATTCTGTTATTTAAATGAAGTGTGTGAGAAATGCAGTTTGGGGTCAGTAAGGTTTTTTTTTTTTTTTTTTTGAAGGAAACTAGTTCTGTTCGCCAAGGTTGCAGTAAATTGATGCTTTGAAGTGACATTAAAGACATTTATAATGTTACATAAGATTTCTATTTAAGATAAATGAACTTTTGAACTTTCAGTTCATCAGAGAATCGCTGATTTCACAAAAATATGAAGCAGCTCAAATGATTTCAATAATAAGAAATGTTTCTTGAGCAACAAATCCTAGTATATTAGAATGATTTCTGAAGATCATGTGATACTGAAGACTGGAGTAATGAGTGAGTAATAATACTTTATAACAAGCCCGGCGGAATACGATTTTATATGTGAAAAGCTAAACCGAATGCGATTTCAACCAAGGGGTAGCTCTCCGATCTGATTTGTCCCACCTCAGATTCAATTTGACCCACTCTAGCGCCCCAAAACTGGTCGATTTTAACCATTCGATGCGATGATCACTGGTGTATTTAAACTGTCACTGCTAAATTCAAAGTAACGTGCTTTCGCGCCTTGTCTGGCACTGAGCCAGACAGACGCGCTCAGTAACCACATAAAAATAATGTTTCAGACATTTAAATTAATTCCTCCTTGGTCTGGATAAGAGACTTCTTTCAGAAACATTTAAAAAATAATATGAATAAATAATATTAAACTTTTAATGGCTGTGTACATGAGCATAGATCTTTTTTTCATAGAACTCTGTCTGGATGTATAAATCCAGTCTACATATTCTTGAAAAAGTTAATCCAATTTAACTAGGATGACAGTCCATTTACATTAATTCTAATCAATGTATTGACCTATTATGCCCCTTTTTACAATATTTAATATAAGTCAGATGTCCCCAGACATGTGAGCATGTATCTGTGAAGTTTCAGCTCAAAATACCTGAAAGATCATTTATTATATCATTTTAAAAATGCCTGTTTTTAGTGGAACCAGAAACATGTGCATGTTGTGCATGTCTCTTTAAATGCAAATGAGCTGCTGCTCCCCGCCCCCTTTTCCAGAATAAAGCTGTGCCTTTACAGCTCCTAGCTCAGATACTCTGCCAATAAAAAACATCTGTTTGGTTTTGATTATCACGTCTATCGTGCTGAAATCATGCGGTTTACACCATATTAGTTTAAACTTCTGATATAGGGTTTTCTGAGCGCACACATCGGAAGCATGCAAACAGAAAGCGTCTGTCACAGGGCATGTGAGCAATAAACTAAGTTCTCTTTCAACTCTTACAGTGCTTAAACTGTTAAATAGACACAAGTTTATGTTAAAAACACACAGGAGTTAGAAAAACAGTCAGTTATGTCTGTGAAGGTAAACAGCTGGGAAAGAAATTGCATGTTTATGTTAGATCCGTGTGGCAGCAGCGTAATATACAGTAAATAAACCAGTAAATCCACTGCTGACTTGTCTCCTCTGAGGCTGGGACTCTAAATAGTGTTCTGTGCTCTTCAGTGCAGCCAAAGACAGAACAGTTAGCATTCTTTGCTTGAACTTTTGCCATGGCATTAAAACTGGTACACCGCTGTCACTTTTGAAAACAGAATGGCACCGCTGTGGCTGGAAACATCTAGATTAAGGGGCGGTAATATTATGATAAGATCCCCTTTCTATGTGACGGAGGTAGCAAAATCTGAGTTGCTCGTTTTTTCACAAGCTTGCAGAGAAAGGCATATCAAAAAATTACTGAGATGTTCTTTTTCATGTTTTCTGGGATGGTAGATGCACCAGAGATAGTACTTGAACATGGAAAAAGTCAGATTTTCATGATATGTCACCTTTAAATGGAGAGAAAAAAATGACCTTCAGTCACAAAATTTAAGCACTTCAAATTCACCAATATATATATATTTATTTTCTTAGGTTTATGAACAACCGAGTCCCATCTAGCAAGAGATACCAGCCAACTGAGTATGAGCATGCAGCCAACTGTGCCACCCATGGAGTAAGTGGAAAACTACTTTTTATCTCACACACAGCTCAGAGCAGGTCAAAACAATATGTTGGAGAAACTATTTGAAAATAAAAAGCTTCATAACAATGGTCAACATTTAGCATACAGACCTCTGGTTTTGTGAAGGACAGGGTGTTGTCAAGAGTTGTCAATGGCTTTGATGCCATTGTCCTGTGACACAGTAAGATCACTAACGTCACAATAAGACCACAGAGATTGTGTGATGTAATACTGCTCAACAAACAAAAATACTTTATGGATATACATGGAAAAAATGATTCAACAATACCATTAGGTCACAGTCATCAATTCTTTTTCATACTGCCCTTTGCTTGACTCAGTTCTCTTTTCACCCTCGCTTCTGATCTTCGTTTTATGTTCATGTGTTTTTTATGGGCATGTTGGGTATGGCCTTGCTCCGTGATGTTGTTTGGATAACATCCTGCTCTCTAATCCCCGCCTCTCAGAGCTGCACATCTGGCACGGCCTGTTCACGAGCTTCAGCATGAGACATTGACCACACACCAAATCCGCTTTACACCAATGCATTGTCGTTTGGCTGTGGAGTGAATGCTCAAGAATACTGCACATCTACTTTTCTGATGTCTACGAATTAAAGTCAAGCCATGAAATGTACTATGTATGTTTGTTGATAATATGTTTATGTCAGAATGCTGTAAATTTTGGTTATTACCTTCTTAAAACAAACAAAAAAAGGCATCTGCAGAAAATCAGTAGGGCTTGTGGGATATGTTAAGAAGATTTGATCAGACACACATAGTGACAGATGGAAGAAGAGTTGGCCAGGCTACAAATATTAGAATTTGTAATTTCTCCAATGTAATTACAGTAATCCAAATAGCAAACTCTACATACATCATGTAGAATTTGGGCTGGCCGTTTCAGTTAATTTTGTATTTAAGTACTATAATGTAGTGTTGCAGTTGAGACTAGCTTGTTCAAGTTAAGACCAAGACCAGCTGAGAGTTGAGTCCGAGTTAAGACTGAGTCAACATGCTTCACATGAAAATATGGCCTTGGTCTTGGTTCTCAAGTTTGATTTTCAAGTCCAAGACAATATTTTCATATTCCTGAGTCCACAACTAGACCAATATTGACTTAATGACAAAAAAAAAGCTTATATTTTAATAGTCTTCGTCCTTAATGATCTTGTGCTGCGTCCGAAATTGCATACTGCTTAAGTAGGCACTACATTTAAATATGAACGTACTACCCGACCGTTAAAAAGTACGTTCTATATAGTATGAATGTGGGTAGTATGAATGGAATTCGGACGTACTACATCCGCCATATTGATGTTGTCACGTGTCATGCGTCGTCACAACAGCGCGAAAATTTAAAGAGACTCCACTGCACGAACATCGGCACCGGCAGTGTTCGGCGTTTTAACGTTGATTGGACAGACAGCTCAGAGAAGGCGTCGGTCAGCTGCTCGCAGATCACGCCTTCGTACACAGCTTCTAGATTATTTATCAAATAACGTTTCGATTTACAATATCATCCGTTTATTTAGATTGTGTTAAACAAGTGTAATTTAATCACAATAAACAACGTTTTTTACACTTGAAATGAGCCACGTCTCTCACGTTCCGCCATTTTTCGAATATGACGCCTCCTCTCCCGGAGCCTCATGGGATATGAAAGTGTCCATGATATGCGTACTACAGAATTCGGGCGGAAGCAGTAGGTCATCCGGGTACTTCTCGCCTACTGAATTTCGAATACTATGAATTCGGACATACTACTCGCCTCGCATACTGTTTTTCGCGTACTATATAGTAGGGAAGTATGCGATTTCGGACGCAGCTTTGGTCTTATTCCACATGCTCCATAGTCCACGGCAAGACCATGAAAATAGGGTCCTGTCCAATATCGTATTTTTATGGTCTTGGTTCTCAAGTCCGAGTCTAAGCCTGTTTTCATGGTTTTGGTCTTGGTCTTAGTCCACATGCTCCAGAGTCTACAACAAGACCAAGACCATGAAAAATTGGTCTAACTCGCGCTTGAGTTGAAGACCTTATTTTCACAGTCCTGGTCTTGATCTTTAGGCTAAGACAATATTTTATGGTCTTGGTCCTTAGGTTTAAGTATAAGACCATATTGTCATGATCTTGTTCTTAGTCCACATGCTACTGAGTTCACAACAAGAAAAGACCCTAAAAATATTGACTTACTGCTAAAAATTATTGAGTGTAAGACCGTATTGTAAAGGTCTTGGTCCTCAAGTCTGAGCCCAAGCCCATTTTTCATGGTCTTGGTTTTGGTCTTAGTCCACATGCTCTTGAGTCCACTGCAAGACCAAAACCATGAAAATAGGGTCCTGTCCAATGTCATATTTTTATGGTCTTGATCCTCAAGTCCGAGTCTGAAACTGTATTCTCATGGTCTTGGTCTTAGTCCACACACTCCATAGTCCACAACAAGACCAAGACCATGAAAACTTGGTCCTGACTTGGCCTTGAGTCAAAGATCTAACTTTGACAGTCTTGGTATTTGAGTCCAAGACCATATTGTCATGATCTTGGTCTTAGTCCACATCAAGACCCTGAAAATATTGACTTACTGATTTAAAAAACTGAATGTAAGACCATATTTTAAAGTTCTTGTTCCTTGAGTTCAAGCCCAAGCCTACAGTTTCATGGTCTTGGTTTTGGTCTTAGTCCACATGCTCCAGAGTCCATGGCAAGACCAAAACCATGAAATATGGAGCCCTGTCCAATATCATATTTTTATGGTCTTTGTCCTCAAGTCAGAGTCTAAGACTATATTTTTAGGTCTTAGTCTACATGCTCCAGATTCCACAATAAGACCATGAAAAATTGGTCTTGAATCTTGGTCTTAAAACCAGTGAAAATAGGGACCTGTCCAATACCATATTTGTATGGTCTAAGACTTTTTTTTTATGGTGTTGGTCTTAGTTCACATGCTACATTATCCACAAAAAGACCAAGGCCACAAAAAAATGGTCTTGACTTTTCCTTGAGTCCAAGACCTTATTTTCAAAGTCTTGGTCTTAGTCTTTGAGTCTAAGACAATGTTTTATGGTCTTGGTCCTTAGGTCTGAGTCCTTTGTCTTAGTCCACATGCTCCGGGGTCCACAACAAGGCCAAGACCATAAAGAATTGTTCTTGACTCATTTTTGAATTCAAGACCTTATTTTCACAGTTTGAGTCTAAGACATTATTTTATGGTCTTGGTCCACAACAAGACCAAGACTGCATGAAAAAAATTGACTTGCTCATAAAATAGTGAGTCTAAGACCACATGTTCACGTCCTGGTCATGATATGGACTCAGGAACATGTGGACTTGTTCTTGATTCGCACTACACCCTCTTCTCGTCTCACTCTTGACTCAAACCCAAATGAGATGGTCTCCAACACTGCTTTAGCACATACATACACACAAATAATAACTTGAGAAGATACAAAAAAGATACATATTGATTTTGTCTTCTGTTCAGTTTTGGATCATCCCCAGTATCCTGGGCAGCTCAGTGTTGTACTTCCTCTCTGATGACCAGTGGGAGACCATCTCTGCATGGATGTATGGGACAGGTCTGTCTGGGCTGTTCATCATGTCAACCATGTTTCATACAGTGTCTTGGAAGAAAAGTCATCTCAGGTGAGTCATAGCACTACCTAAGACACGCTTTCCCATATACATTCACATACATTTTAACCTAAAACTTTGATATTGAACAAAAACAGCATGTTATTTGTCAACTAAAGAGGAAGCATGTGCAGTATGTTCAACACATTTCTGCCTTAGGGAATTCAAGAATGACTAAACGCACTCATTATGTAGTGCTTTAAGATATGAAACAAACAGATTTTCTCAGTTAATTAGGCATGTTTCCTGTCTTCCATAATATTTAAAAATAATTCAGCTGCAAAAAGAAGAACATTGCATTTATGCAAATGCTCTGCATTTCTTCTCATCTTAAAACCAAAGCATGACATCAAACGCCATCCGAAATGAAATAATTCCACCCGACATGTTGACAGTCAAGCATTGAATTTACAATAAACAAAGAGTAATCATATGTCATCTGCAGGCGTACAGAGGTCTGATTATTTAATGTCATCATTTATGATCACTCTTCCCAGATAAAGAGCAGCTTCAAGCTACACTAACAGCACTGTTGTAGATTTACTGGAGTATTATACAAACTTCTCATATGTCTATGATGCAGTATAATATAAAATGTTGTTTTAGGCTTTAGTTTAGTATATTTGCATATTGTGTGCTAGGAGGAAGTGTCAGCTGCAAATGCAGATTTAGTGGAAACATTATGAATGAACTTTGGATCTTCATCAGAGCAGGACACCCAAGCAGTTACACATGGATTCACACTGACAGTGCAGATGCTATCACATGGGCCTGTCAGTTCATGCTCACAGATGTCAGCTTCATCAGTCTGTGATTAAATCATGACCCTGCCCATTCCAAATTACACATACAAGAAAAAGAACAAAAAGAGTCTTGTTAAACAAAAACAGAACTCAAGTCTGTAAAAATGCGTCGCAACATGCTTCACTGCAGTCGCCTACATAACATAAGTTTTACGTTTATTCATTTAGAAGATCAAATCGGCATATTAGAATGAATTCTGAAGGATCGTGTGACACTGAAGACTGACGTAATGATGCTGAAAATTCAGCGTTGCACCACAGGAATAAATTACATTTTAAAATATGTTCAAAAAGAAAACAGATATTTTAAATTACACACAGTATTACTGTCTACACTGTATTTTTGATCAACTAAATGTAGCCTGGTGAGAATAAGAGATTTCTTTTAAAAAAAACAAACAACATTTTTTGCTTTAACAGAAAGGTGGAGCAGCGATTCCACATGTGTGACAGAATGGTGATATATTTCTTCATAGCTGCATCTTATGCACCCTGGTGAGTACGTGATGTGCGTATCCGCCAGTAACATCACCAGCAGTGTTTTACAGCTTCACAAGGTCGAGTGTGTTAGTGACGCAGGTGTGTCTGTGTTTGTGTTGTGTGCAGGCTGAACCTGAGGGAACTAGGACCCTGGGCTGTGCACATGCGCTGGTTGGTGTGGATAATGGCCTGTGCTGGCTCTGCCTATGTGTTCTTCTTTCATGAGAAGTAGGCGCCCACTTTTTTTTTGAAGACGTAGAGGATAATAATCACTCTCAGATGCTGATGTGGTAGTTAACGTCCAATTGTATAAAAATGCTATCTTGTGCTTGTTCTCTTGCCAAGCAATTGCATGATGAATGCATCAAATAATGCAAGTGAATATTACCAAACCAGCATCAGAATTGTGTAAAATGGCTGTTTCAGGAACAAGATACTAGACTTACTGTGCTACACTGCCATGGGAGCTGTTCCTGCAGTTGTTCTTCTGTCAATGGTATGTGTGACTGACACCTATACATGTGTTCATAAATACAGTAATGAAGGCTTTTCAGATGCCTTAAGCAGCTTATTTATATTTTACAACATTTCCGTTAGGTAGTGTTAACATAAAGTATACTTTCCAATTGAGGTAGGTCTTTATTTCATTAATGTCTTTGTGAGACTAAGGATTTTAGGAAGATTTAAAACGTTCTATCACAGTTCACATGACTATGTCATCTTAAGCTAAATAAATGCATTTCAATATATCCACCTTGAACGCGGAAGCAAGCTTATGGGTGAGACTTACAGTTCATTAGCCACTATAGGGAAATAGCAGTAGGGCAATAAATGGTAAAACTGTTTGCACTACAAATCAGTGTGTTTATAATTCAGATAATACATCGAAATAACATGGTAAGACACACCTATTTGCAATATCAAGCAGCAAAATGAGCTGTTTTGTAGAGCTAAAAATAGCTGGATGCGGATGAGACTGGAAACCAGACCCATAAAATTTACAAATGGCCGTGCCCGGTCTTACGGGAATAATAAGGTGGATAGGTTGGGATATATTTGTACTCTTGGTGACAGAGTGACAGGGTTGACACTGTTTTTTTTAAAGCCTTCTACAGAGTGCTTTTTAGAAAGAGAATTTTATGCTTTTTAATTATCGCTTGTTTACTACTGTATATGAAATCATGGTAACAATGTTGACATTTTGAATATCATCTTTTGTAAAAAAAAAACAAAAAAAAAAAAACATAAAAAATGATAAAGTGATTGATGAAATATTCATATTTATTTACATTATATATAAATATAACTTTATATTACATATATTTCTTAAATATATACATTTTTGTGTGTGTCTTTATATATACACACTGTACACACAAATACAGTTGAGGTCAGAATTTTACATACACCTTGCAGAATCTGCAAAATGTTAATTATTTTACCAAAATAAGAGGGGTCATGCAAAATGCATGTTATTTTTTATTTAGTACTGACCTGCATAGGATATTTCACATAAAAGACGTTTACATATATAGTCCACAAGAGAAATAATAGTTGAATTTATAAAAATGACCCTGTTCACAGTAGTGTTTTTTTTGTTTAGTGATAGTTGTTCATTTGTCCTGAACAGTTAAACTGCCTGCTGTTCTTCAGAAAAATCCTTCAGGTGCCACAAATTCTTTTTTTTTTTTTTTTTGGTTAGCATTTTTTTGAATTTGAACGCTTTCTAACAATGACTGTATGATTTTGAGATCCATCTTTTCACACTGAGGACAACTGAGGGACTCATATGCAACTATTACAGAAGGTTCAAAAGCTTACTGATGCTCCAGAAGGGAAAACGATGCATTAAGAGCCGGGGGGTGAAAACTTTTTGAATTTGAAGATCAGGGTAAATGTAACTTACTTTGTCTTCTGGGAAACATGTAAGTATCTTCTGTAGCTTCTGAAAGGCAGTAGTAAATAAAAATTATATTTAGGCAAAAAAAGTTCAGAAGTTTACACCCCTGGCTTGTAATGCATCGTTTTTCCTTTTGAAGCATCAGTGAGTGTTTGAACCTTCTGTAGTAGTTGCATATGAGTCCCTCAGTTGTCCTCAGTGTGAAAAGATGGATCTCAAAACCAGACAGTCATTGTTGGAAAGGGTTCAAATACACAAAAATGCTAAAAAATTGAATAATTTGGGGGACAGTGGGCAGTTTAATTGTTCAGGACAAACAAGGGACTCATGAACAATTATCACTAAATAAAAAAAAAAAAATTTCTCTTGTGGACTATATGTAAACATCTTTTATGTGAAATATTTTACTCAGGTCAGTACTAAATAAAAAAAATAATAACATGCATTTTGTACGATCCCTCTTATTTTGGTAAAATAATGAACATTTTGCATTCTGTACGGTGTATGTAAACTTTTGTCCTCAACTGTATATAATGTAAACACAACTTTAAATTTGGAGGCGATTCAGTCAAAAGTACAAAGACATCAGAACCACTGCCAAATACCAGAAAGAACTGTTGTATCTATATATAAATTACTTATTTATTCATGATTATTTTATCATCCTCCCTCCCCAATTTTCCCCCCCATTTTAAAATATCTTTATCACTTTATCATGTTCTGTTTTGTTTTTATATTGATATTAAATGTTATGATATTAAAACGTCAACTCTGTTACCATGATTATATATACAGTAGTAAACAAATTATTACTGAAAACTATTAAGTTGTGTATGAAGAACACTGTAGAGCCACAAGACTTAAAAAAAAAAAACATAAAAATAACATACTTTCAACCCTGTTATATACCTGTGTATATATGTATGTGTGTATAATATATATATATATATATATATAGACATCTTTAATGTCTCTCTCTCTCTATATATATATTTAGAGAGACACAAAATATTATATATATATATATATATAATATTTTGTGTCTCTCTAAATATATATATAGAGAGAGAGAGACATTAAAGATGTATCGTATACATTTGAACCAGAATATGTGCATATTTGTAAAATGAAACAGTTGGTAATGGATGGAGAGAGATCAAAAAGGCCTCCTCATGATGAACAAAAGAAACTAAAACAGTTACTGGATTTTCATCTTTAAAAGAATTGGGCATTAGCATCAGCTGTTCATTGTTCAAGTTACTTTTTTACACATGCATACAAGAGAAACAAATGTCATGCTTTTTGTACAATGTCCCTTGTGTATTTTATCTGTGGGAGAGCGACCTGTTTAAACTGAACGTATTATTTCAGCCTAACAGAGAGGGCATATTAGAGCTGTCAGTGGGAGGAGTCTTCTACTGCCTGGGAATTGTCTTCTTCAAGAGTGATGGCCTCATCCCATTCGCTCATGCCATCTGGCACGTCTTTGTGGCAGTGGGCGCAGGCATACACTATTACGCCATCTGGAGGTACTTGTATGCACCCGGGACCGGCCAAATCAAAATATCCAGGTGACAGATGCAGAAGATCTAGAGTGTGTTCACACATACAGGGTTTGTTGAGCTATAAAAGACAATGTATTTGATCATGAGCTGCCTTCGCATCCCTCTATATTAATCATAGATGGGTATGTTTTAGTACTGTTGATCTAAAATGTATTTTTATATAGGATTTCTGTCCTGATAACTCAGCACCTTCTGGCCAGTCTATTTTTGCAGATGTAGTCTTAACCTGTTGACATAATGTACTGTTTCAACCGTCAATGTTTACAGGAAAAATGCGTATAATGCAGAAGACACAAATAACATTCCTCATCCTTTAACTGAGCTATCTGCTGCCTTGATATGAACTCCCATAATCATGTGCTTATGATAGTAATTTATTGACACTGAGGAGAATGCTGAAGTATTTCTACTACTGTGATCTTGTAGTAACATTTATGTGGAAAAATGTTAGAAATGACTTTCTAATTTGCACAATGGATCATGACGGATCATTTCTATGGTGTTTAGGTGGAAAGCAAGCAGGGATGAGATGAAATGTTTGGAATTACTTTGTGTTTTCAAAAAGAAGTGTCTTATGCAGTAAAACTGTATTATTATTAAGTATTATTACAAGTTTGAAAAACTATTTTCTAATTGAATATATTTTAAAATGTAATTTATTCCTGTGATGCAAAGCTGAATATTCAGCATCATTACTCCAGTCTTCAGTGGCATATGATCCTTCAAAAATCATTGTAATATGCTGATTTACTGCTCAATTATTACTGGTGCTCAATTAACAATATTGGTTATTATTATATAAATGTTTTAGACATTGTTTTTCTTTCCCTCCTCAAATATGAAAACAGCACAGCTGTCAATATTGGTCATAATAAGAATATGTCATAATAATGTTTCTTGAGCACCAAATCAGCACAAAATTATCCAGATGAAATTAAAAATTAGCCATTTTATTCATTATTGGGAACAAGCAATGCACAGAAGCTCACATGGAAAATACACGATGAATTATGTGCATCTTTTAAGTAAAACTCAATAAAACTTACCTCAAGGTCTAATAAAAATATAAACCATGATGAAATTCTTGCAAGTAAAATGTCTGTTTTACCTATTGACACATTTAGCTGGAAAGCTCAGATATGAAAAAGTATGTTTTTTAAGCACTGTGACTTTGAATGTAAAACAGGTTTTTACTCATTTTGTCATAATGTTGCATTAATATGTCAGTAAGCACCTGAGGCATTTGTATTGTGTCAATTTTGAGTTACTTTGTACTATTAGTTTCATAGACTTTTAATCAAAAGTACACAAACTCAATCTAAACTGTATTTTAACAGTTTTGACACTAATCATCAAACCTAGACACATAGAATGTTTAATTTCAAGAAATGTGTCTTTAACAAACATTTCAATAAATCAAGGAATATGAACCATAATTTCCTTGTGTCCTTATATAAATTTGTGAAGTGATTAGCAGAAGTGAAAGTCCTGATGAAGTGCAGTGCTTGCCTGTTTTGTTCCAGTGTCTCTCCTCATTCGCTTTCACTCCCTCTTTGTGTCCTTCAGAAACTCTCTCTTGGTATTCTGCACAGATATTTCGAAAACCGTTTCCTAGAATCGGCTTACGTGGGCAGGAAGCTGGAATGTCTATGGAGGAGCCCGCTGACTGCTCTCATGCCCTGAGGAAGTGAGGCGTTGGTGTCTCGGTGCCAGCGGGGGCCGTCGCCTCCGGCTGAAGGGGCTAGAACAAACTGAGCCACATTTGGTAACTTGAGCAAGTTAATAAGTTCATGGGCTCGTGTGATGATCTCCTCAGTGTCCTCCTCGCTGTAGCACGCCATTACGGGACCGCTTCGGGCAAACGTCCGCATCTTAGACAGGCAAAGCGACACTCTGAGAGAAACAGAATGAAATGGAAAGAGTGAGATAAAGAACGGTTGATACAGCAAGGTTGTTAATTCTACTATATATTATGGTTGCTAACCACTTAGAGAAAAAAATATACTGTTTTAACTGAAAAATCTTGATTTTACTTGCTTACAATATTCAACTAATGCAGACACAATTACGAATACAGTAGATCACTGTATTTTTACTGAAATGTATTTTGTGTATCGTTACAACCCTAACACCAGTTTAACTGCTCAAGACAAATAGTGTGTTTTCACAACGCATCATCAATTGGCCACATTGTTGGTACTGAATGTAAACAATGCCAACGAACCAAACAAAACTTGCATATTTTGCTGATTATTGCTACATTAATGGTCAATTGTTGTCATGTTATGGGCTGTACTAATCGGTTGGAACGGGAAAGACATTTGGAGTACTATAGACGGTCAAAAGTTATAACAAATCAAGGAGAAGAGTGCAAAAAACGGCAAAAAACATCATTAGAACTGCTCTGAGGGTCTCTTCATGAGCATTCGATTGTTTTTTTTTTTCAGCAAAACTGTCGTTATATCACGTACAAACAGAAACTAAAAGATTTTCAGAGCAACCCATCAAAATAAAAGTTGGTTTAATTTGAAGAAACTGTGAAAAATATATTACTTAATGTAATGATAGTACTACTACTACTACTAAAATTATTATTAAAACATTATTTTATTTTTTTTGTTAATTTTTTTTTATTATTATTTTGCTGAAATTTATTTACCAGAATTTTACCAAAAAAGGTTAATACACAACACAGTATTTTTGAAAAAAAGAAAAGAAAAAATACACACACACACACACACACACACACACACACACACACACATACATACATACATATATATATATATATATATATATAAACTGAATTTGAGAAAAAATAAAACATTTCATAGGGCATAAAATTGTAATTTTCATTAAACTTTTAAGAAATTGCTGTTATATTGTGTAAGTTTCATGATTTTACTGAAACAGAGTTTTAAAAATTAAAACGAAGAAAAAAAAAAAAAAAAAAAGAACCCAGAAAAAATGAATTGGAAAAAACAGAATTTGGGAAAAAATAAAACTGATTTCAAAGGGCCCCAATTCATAATGGACCCATTAACTATCCAAAAAAAAAAAAAACCCATCATCATCAAAGTCATCATCCAGGTAACAACACACAAGGGTATGTAAACTTTTGAACTGGTTTGTGTAAATTTTGTCATTATTAAAAATTGTTTTACTATTTTGTTCTGTGGGCTCCATGTAAACATCTGTTAAGTGAAACAGCTTATTTAGGACAGTGCTAAATACAAAATAACATGCCATTTTTTATCTGCAAGGTTTTGTCAATGTTGTTCACCCAAAAATGAAAATTCTGTCATTAATTACTCACACTCGTGTCGTTCCAAACCCGTAAGACCACAAATTAAATTTTTTTTTATGAAATCCGACAGCTTTCTGACCCTCCATAGCATCGTGATACTCTCCATAATGGTGCTAGGGTGATGCGGAGGACAAGAATTTTTGAATAAAGTTGTCATTTTTTTTCTTTGTGCATAAAAAGTATTCTCGTAGCTTTGTAAAATTATGGTTGAACCACTGATATCACATGGACCATTTTAACGATGTCCTTGCTGCGTTTCTGTGCCTTGACCATGGTAGGACCCTTGCTGTCTAGGCAGGGTCAGAAAGCTCTCGGATTTGATCAAAAATATCTTAATCTGTGTTCTGAACATGAACATAGGTCTTACAGGTTTGGAACGACATCAGGGTGTGTAATTAATGACAGAATTTTTATTTTTGCATGAACTATCCCTTTAAAAGCAAAACAATATATATCTATATATTGATACAATATATAATAGAATCTGTAAGAAACTACAGTGTTGAAGCATACCTTGGAATAAGATCCTGACTGCGTGTGGCCAGTTTAGCCAGGGTGGTCATAAGCACCGTAACAAGGCGGGGGGAGAAGCTCGGAGGACTGGCTGATTGTCGCACCTGTGTGATCTCAAACAGCACCGCCTCCAAACTTTCAAAATTAGATGTGATCAGTTCCACCGTGCAGCGAGGATCGTAAGACACTGAGAGATACTCGCCAATGACCCACACCTACATATAAACGTTAAATACAGTCACCTCAAGTACAGCATGAAGATGCTTACAATCACAGTTCACCACTGCTGCTCACCATATGCGTGTAGAAGTCTTCTTTACTGTAAATGTTGGCAGGGGAGCTCGTGAATTCCAGGATCTCCCTGTACTGATCCACAATCAATGGTGGGTGGAGTTTGCACAGGGCCTGCAGGTGGGTGCTGAACACCCTGCGATCATAAATAATCACAATAATGCATCATTTACACATACAAAATTCAAATGATATTAGAACATGTATGAAATACACATCTAATTCATGGAATTTCTAAATAAGACCCCTATTAATTACAATAAGAATTCAATTAAAAGATAAAAACCTCATTGCATGTATTTGATTCAAAGTACAGCAAAACAGTAACATTTTGATTATTTTTACTGTTTGAAATAACTGCTTTCTATTTGAATATATTTTAAAATGTCATTTTTTTCCTGGGATTTCCTGCCATTCATTCCTGTGATCAAAGCTAGGTTTTCAGCATCATTTCTCCAATCTTCAGTGTCACATGATCCTTCAGAAATCTTTCTAACATGCTGATATGCTGTTCAAGAAACATTTATTTTTTATTATTATCATCTTTAACAATAATTAAAACAGTTGAGTACATTTTTTCAGGATTCTTTGATTAACAGAAAGATCAGAATTATCTGATTTAACAGTAAAAATAGCATTTAATAGTAAAAAAGATTTCAAAATTGTACTGTTTTTGCTGTACTTTAGATTGAATAAATGCAGGCTTTGTGAGCAGAAGAGATTTCTTTAAAAACAGTACAAATCTTGCAGTCCAAATACTTCTGACTGGTAGTGTACTAACAACATGGCACTTGCAGCTTTCTGCGTGAAATCTTTGGCACAAATGAGTGTGTTTTTGCCAGTAAAGAGTATTTAATAAGCGCCTTACTTTTGGACCTCAGCATTAAATGTCTTGATGTTGTAGAGTAGACTACTTCTCTCCAGCAGCACTAGCAACAGCTGGTTCATCATTTTCTCATCAGCTTTCTATAAAACACAATAAAAACATTGGAACAGATGACACAACTGAGACCTCCACAAAATGATTTAAGGTGAAAGAGAGTGTACATTCATTTTTCCTACTAGTGTGGGCTATTAAATGACCTGCCGTTTCATTCGTGACTCTCACCTGAGTTACTGTATTAAAGTACACATGCAGAAGCACAGGAACGACCTGAGCGCACCGAACGACCCGTGGACTCTCTGCCATGTCAGCCAGAATCTCATGAAGCATTTTTAGCCTATGAGGCAATCACACTCAGAGGTTTACAGTAAGCAGGCATTTAACAAACACACACGCATTTTATTTTTATCCAAGTGTAACATTTAGTGGTTTGAATAAGTGGAAAACCATTTTTGTGCTGTAGGTAGGGGTGTTAATTATAAAATTATAAGGTTGCTGGTCCATAAATTACTGTGTTACTTGTAGCTTCATAACATTACGGTTGAACCTCTGATGTCACATGGACTATTTTAATGATGTCCTTACTACCTTTCTGGGCCTTGAACATGGTAGTTGTGTTACTGTCTATGCAGGGTCAGAAAGCTCTTGGATTTCATCAAAAATATCTTAATTTGTGTTCTGAACAAATCACCCTGACAAGGGTGAATAATTAATGACAACATTTCTGGAGAACGATCCCTTAATTTCTGCATCCTGTTATCTAAATTTAGGAATTTATTTTCTAAATTCTTTCTGGATTAAATAATGCCAGGTATTACCTGTCTATTGTGTCTCCTGTTCCAGCCTCAGGTCTGAGGATGTAGAGGAAGAGCCCCCTATAGGACGGCTGGCGGAAAGCATCCAGACAAACAGCCACCTTCGCCCCCTGCTGGTCCCACGTGGTACGGTCCGAAGCCTGATAGCATGCTGATCTGCAACAGCATTGGATTGCTAATTCACATCATAATGAACTCTAGTTAAAGCGCTGATTTGTAGTCGGTAAAGTCATGTACCTCTGTTGGAGGTCCAGGGCTGCTGCTAAGCAGGGCAGATCAAGGATTGTGTGCAGTAACTCAATGGCTGTATCTGGAGCTATCAGTGATGGGAGCAGCTCCACATACTCTGCAATCAATCCTGAGCTGTTCCACGCCAAGAACTGACAGAAAAATTGCATAAACATTTAGAAAATTGCATCACT
This sequence comes from Labeo rohita, assembly GCF_022985175.1. Taxonomy (NCBI): domain Eukaryota; kingdom Metazoa; phylum Chordata; class Actinopteri; order Cypriniformes; family Cyprinidae; genus Labeo; species Labeo rohita. The sequence continues at coordinate 11,351,433 of NC_066871.1, read as the reverse complement.
TACTTGTATTCATTTTAAAGGAAGAGTTCAGCCAAAATGAAAATGTATTTTCCCTCAAAGTATGCAAGACGTAGATGAGTTTGTTTCTTCATGGAAACAGATTTGGAGAAATTTGGCATCACTTGTTCACAAATGGATCCACTGCAGTGAATGGGTGCCGTCAGAATGAGAGTCCAAACAGATGATAAAAACTTCACAAGTAATCCACATGACTCCAGTCCATCAATTAACATTTGGATTAATGGAACGGTGCATTTTTGTAAGAAACTAATCCATAATTAAGACAACTTCAAACCATTGCTCCTGGCTAAAATATGGGTCCTCTATATATTATATATTTGTTTCTCTAATGAAAAAGTCATCCTGTCTGAATCAGGAAAGAAATATGCACAGATCGAGCATCGTTTACAAGTTAAAACAGTCCAAAACAAATATTTCTGTGTATTTTAATGTGAGAGGACAACAGCGGATGGACTTCTTCATCGGAAGAGGCATATGAATTATGTACTTGTATATTGGCCAGAAGTGATGATTAAAAGTTAAAACAGTCTTAATGATTGGTTTGTTTCTTAGAAATACACAGCTTTTCACTTCACAAGATGTTAATTGATGGACTAGAGTCTTGCAAATTACTTGTGGATTATTGTGATGTTTTTATCAGCTCTTTGGACTCTCATTCTGACGGTACCCATTCACTGCAGAGGATCTACTGGTGAGCAAGTGATGTAAAGCTAAATTACATTAAAAAAAACATTAACAAACAAACTCATCTATTTCTTGAATAGAAGATGAGCCATTTTTGTGCAAAATGTTTATAAAACTATGAGTCAGACAGCCCACCTTCAGGATGTTTGGGAAGCTCTGTCTGTAGTTGGTCACTCTGTCCTGTAGCACGCTAGCATTGAGAAGACAGAACTGGACAAACTCGAAGGCGAGCATGGGTTCGTTGAACTGCTCGGCGGGACAGTGGCTGAAGAGTTGGCAGAACACAGCCTCTGAGTCTACCGCAGCTGTCTCGCCTGATATTAGAGCATGTAGACACTGAGATGCATTCATACATCACACTATCACAGCTATGCACTGCTGTAAGTGCCAGGGACACTGAATGGCCATGTCACTCACTGTGGTTGAGGTAGAACTGAGCGATAGGCAGCAGGGCTCGAGCATAGGCGAGGTCTCCAGTCAGTCTGCCATACAGGGCTTTGATGCAGGGGAAGGCACGGTACACGTAAGAGGGGTCCTCACCACAGATGATGTCCATTATTGACACAGACTCAACAATACACTGTACAACAGATAAACAGTGTCACCATCCATGTCATTAACTTACTGTAAGTCTAAATACTGACATAATTCTATTCTATTCTAATTTAATACTGAATTTGTCATTACAAATTATATTAGCTTAATTTAAGTGAAGCGCTGAAAAATAAACATGAATTTTAAAATTTGTTTACATGATCTGAAACCTTTTTAAGAAGTTCTAATAATTTTTGGGATAAAACTTTTTTTTAATTATGCACAAAATTACTGTGTGTTCCATTAAATGTAAATAAATACATATTTTTAAAATGTATTTTATTTTTATTTTCAAATTATCTAAAGGTTAAAATGAAAAATGCCAACAACCATTCAAATGTTTAGGGTCAGTACTTTTTTGTTATTTTAATAAATACTTAATAAATAAATAAATTAATAAATAAATACTTTTGTCAGGTTGCACTGAATGAATCAAATCGATCGTAAAGACATTTATAATGTTATAAAAGATTTCTATTTCAGTTAAATGCTATTTCTTTTCAATGCTCTATTCATCAAAGGATACTGTAAAAAAAAAAAAAAAAAAAAAAAGTTTCCGCAAAAAACATTATGAAGCACAGTTTTTAACATTGATAATAATAAGAAATGTTTTCAGCATATTAAAATGATGGATCTTCTGAAGGATCATGCAACACTGAAGACTGGAATAATGATGCTGAAAATTCAGCTTTGCATCACAGGAATAAATTGCATTTTAAAATATTCTCAAATACAAGTTTTAATAATATTTCACAATATCACTGTTTTTACTGCATTTTTGATCAAATAAATGCGGCCTTGGTGAGCATTTGGAGGAACTTGGAGAGACTTCTTTCAAAAACACAATAATTTTTTACAGAAATGAAACTTTTGATTGGTAATATTTGTGGTGCTTACTGCTTTCTGTAGCTCTGTATCTGTCTTCTTTACGGCTTCTACATTGTGAAAAAAATAAGAGTCATAAATAAATCAATACATTCACCAGCAGAGTGTAATAAACATTCTCTAATAGTTGACCTATGATCTACTCACTCCGGTCACTTTGTTCAATGAGACGCTGGCAGTACTCAAAAGCCTTCTCTCTGAGTCTCTCTTTGGGAGGAAGGAGTCTGCTGGAAGAGGATGTGGCCGACACCATAGACATCACTGAACTGTCCACCTCTGAGCGATCATCTGCACCAATAACACAGCATATTACAGTACAGTACACTACACCAACACCCAGAGCATGAATCCGTATCAAGTAGGATCTAAACAGCAGAATTTAAAATCTGGCAGGATGCAATGGCATTGCAAGGCTCAGCATATGACGGGACACGTAGGCTATGTTTGGAGCGGAACACTACAATAGTACTATTTTTACAGTATGCAGTATGTATAGTGTGCACACAATGCACATTTTCTAAAAACCAACATGATTTATTGCATTTGCCAACATTTGCAGTATACAAACAAAAGCACACAGCATGAAAAGTTGTAAGACACAAAATCCTTATTGCCAAACATTAAAATATTCCTACTCAAAATTGGATTAAATACTACAGTTGAGGTCAAAAGTTTACATACACCTTGCAGAATCTGCAAAACGTTAATTATTTTACCAAAATAAGAGGAATCATGCAAAATGCATGTTATTTTTTATTACTGACCTGAATAAGATATTTTACATAAAAGATATTTACATATAGTCCACAAGAGAAAATAACTGAATTCATAAAAATGACCCTGTTCAAAAGTTTTCATACACTTGATTCTTAATACTGTGTTGTTATCTGAATCATCCACAGCTGTGTTTTTTTGTTTAGTGATAGTTGTTCATGAGCCCCTTGTACAGCACAGTATTAGGAATCAAGTAAACATTTGAACAGAGTAATTTTTTATAAATTCAACTATTATTTTCTCTTGTTGACTATATGTAAATGTCTTTTATGTGAAATATCTTATACAGGTGCTTATGCTGTGTGTCCTGCACTATTTTATAAAAAATATAATCTACAGTATAACGTAAGTAGCATGCTAGTATTTCATTCCAAACATAGCCATGGACTCAAAATCAATTAAAATCAAATCAGCAATTAATTATGAATCACGGGTCGGTGTCATTCAGTAAAGAGAATTTCTGATTGCGCAGAAAGGAAAAGCGCACTGGCTTTAGATTGATCATATCAGACTTTTCGCTTGCATCTTACCTTGGTGCTGTGACTGAATGATCTGTACTTTTTTTAGTAGAGCTAGCAAAGATGAAAATGTTACTATGTTAAACTAAATGAAGTATATATCTTACATGGGACAGTTTGAAAACAGTGTTGACATTTTTACAATTGTTTTCTGGTAATTAAAATAAAGCTTAAATAAAATGCAAACTAAATTATTTAAGTTAAATGAAAATGCTAATGACAAAAGCACATAACAAAATAAATGAAACTTGAATTTAAAAACTGGAAATACAAAAACAATACTAAAAAAAAGTAATACTAAAATAAAGCAAACCAACTGCAACAACGTCTCTGTTTGGACTACCTGATTCTGTGTTTGTAGTCCCGTCTGTGTCATAAGTGAGCAGCCAATTTTTGATCATAGAGAAAGTGTACATATTCATCCACTGGTCCTCAGTGTAGCTCTGACCCACACACAGCACAGTGAAGAAGTCGCCCGTTACCACCCCATCCACCTCCGTCAGTGGAGCAGGCTGATGAAGAAATGTTGACAAGTGATGATCAGTTCACTGAAATCACTCAACAGTATCATTATAAACTTGCAGGTATAGCAACATGCCCTACCTGACGTGTTCTCGGTCCACTAAAAAATCCCCCAGAAGACATGGAGGCCCCCTGCTGCATACTGGCATAACGCAACCAATCCACCAACTTACGACTGACCAGATTCACCTGATCTGGGTTTAGTGAGCAGATAATTCATGTTAACATCTTTGCATTTTCCAGATTTTAGCGTTTCAATTATGCTTTTTCAACGTACATGAAGTGAACTAGAGTGGGATTTAAAAGTCCATTTTGAAAATCTGTGACTCCGTGAGTTTGAACAGATTTGGAGAAATCCTTTGCCCACCAACGGATCATTTGCATTGAATGGGTGCCGTCAGAATGAGAGTCCCAACAGCTGATAAAACATCACAGTCATCTAACAAAACTCCAGTCTATTAACTAACATCTTGTGAAACAATAAGCTGCAGGTTTGCAATAAAAATACAACTAAAATACAGCTCCTCTATCCATAATATCACTTCCTCCAGTAAAAAAGTAATTTCATCTGAATTAGGAGAGAAATGTGCACAGTAAAGCACTGTTTACAATTAAAAACAGTCCTAGAAAGTTCTAAACAAATATCTTGTTGAATTGTCCTGTGAGAGAACAACAGTGGACGGATTTTTTCACTCAAGGAAGCGTTATTATGGATTGTGGACTATTTTGGCCACGGATTTAAAATTAAAACACCTTAAAGGAGAAGTCCACTTCCAGAACAAAAATTTACAGATAATTTACTCACCCCCTTATCATCCCATCCCATATGTTCATGTCTTTTTTCTTCAGTCGATAAGAAATTATGTTATTTAAGGAAAACATTTCAGGGTTTTTCTCCATATAGTGGACTTCAAAGGTGCCCCCAAGTTTGAACTTCCAAAATGCAGCCTCAAAGGGCTCTAAATGATCCCAGCCGAGGAAGAAGGGTTTTATCTAGTGAAACGATCGGTTATTTTCTAAACAAATTGACAATTTATATACTTTTTAACCTCAAATGCTCATCTTGTCCAGCTCTGTGCAAACTCTGTGTATTCCAGTTCATGACAGTTAGGGTATGTCGAAAAACTCCCAACTCATTTTCTCCTCCAACTTTAAAATCGTCCTATATATCTGCAGAAGTACCGACCCAGTGTTTACAAAGTGAACATGCAAAGACCATCAAACGCCCTTTACAAAAAAGGGTAAAACAGCGATGTAGAATGATTTTGAAGTTGTTTTTGAAGAAAAAAGATGGGAGTTTTTCAACATACCCTAACTGTCTTGAACAGGAATACACAGAGTTCACGCAGAGCTAGACAAGATGAGCATCTGAGGTTAAAAAGTATATAACCGGTCATTTTTTTAGAAAATGACCAAATGTTTTGCTAGATAAGACACTTCTTTGCCCTTCAGCCCTTTGAAGCTGGATTTAAACTGCATTTTGGAAGTTCAAACTCGTGGGCACCATTGAACTCCATTATATGGAGAGAAATCCTGAAATGTTTTGAAAGACATGAAGAAAGAAAGACATGAACATCTTGAAAGACAAGGGGGGGTGAGTAAATTATCCGTACATTTTTGTTCTGGAACAGAACTTCTTTAACAACGGATTGGTTTCTTACAAACACACAGCTTTTGTCTTCACAAGATGTTAACTGATGGACTGCAGTTTTGCGGATTACTGTGATGTTTTTAATCACCTGTTTGGATTTACATCCTTTTTTTAATTAATTCTAACAATTGGACCCCACTGTAATGACACTTCCAATGTAGTACTGTGTTACACAAACGTGATCAACTTTACCATCTGTGAGAATCTCTGGATAAACAGTAATCATTTTTGATAGAATGGGAAGTGCATGTCTGGATATCTGCCCGTCTGACAGCCGAGACTCGAGAGTTTTCAGCAAATGGTGGCAAAGGGGCATCACATCTTCTTTATTCCCAGCCTGAGAACAAGTAGATGATTCATTAATAGTGTTCATGAACACAACACAAGCTGAACATGAACAGCATGTGACTCACCTGAGCCAGAACAACACTGGCCACATAGCTGAGGGTCCTGCTGTCCTGACTGAGATCAGAGCAGAGGCTGTGCACGCTGGGAGGAAAGCTCTCCCGTATGATGGAGGAGGACAGAACCTGAAGCTGCTCGGGACATGATGAAGAACGAAGAACCGTCTGCAGCTTCATCACCAGATCTGACGGGAGCCTGATAGGAACGGAGGTGCTCAATTACACACTTGAAATGCTCCTAAATATACTTCTGACGAAAAGCTTCATGCCTATGTGCTGCTCAAAATGTATTTTACATGAATATGACTCACTCTCTTGCATATTTAGTGGCAGAAACGATCAGGTTGAGTCTCTGGAGGGAGTCCACCGTGTCTCCACTAACGTCTTTGGCGTGGAGGAGCTTAAATATGCGTCCGCAAAACCTCTGCAGCTCTTCCTCCTTTATTTCTCTGAAAGACATATTTAACTGATTTGTCATTGTGAAGAACTTGTTTAACTCACAGGCTATAACTGACCAGTCATGTGACTGATAACTTCCAGCTTTTGACAGTAAACATTTGAGGTAAAGATATAATGTTTTACCTTGCCTGCTTTATTAAACTTTCCGTCGCGGCAGCATACATTCTGAAAATAATATAATATCATGTCAAAACATACAAGAAGAAGAATCAAAACATTAGCTCCGTCAGCTATGATGTCCTGACAACAAATCACATGACAACAATTGGTTCCGCTTTGCCGCGTCACTCGGCCACTAAATAGCGTAACATACAGGAGGGCACAGAATTTACATACAATACTCATATTGTGATTGAATATTATATTTTAAGTAGAATATTCTATGTGTACAAAATCATATTCGTATGTCACGTACAGTCTGTCGACGACTGTCAACCAGATAAATCATATAAATAGAGATACGAATATTCTACGCATATAATTTTGTACAAACGGAATTTAGGGGATTTTTAACGTACAATTTATTTATTATTAAACCTCTTTAAGCAACTGACAGGCATATGGAAAGTAAACATAGTAAAACAATACGAGTAGAATGCCAGTTTAGAAAGCCATTTGTTTAGTAAAATCCATATTTATTCCAAGTTTATCCACATATTTATAACATGACAAGCAATAAACAACCTGTAAATTAAGTAAACTTTGAAGCAAATAAATTGTACACTGTACTAATATATGAAGAAACTTTAAAAGAAAAAAATAGTTTTAATAGTTAGCCTACCTACCTACCACCCTCTCTACAATGAAATACACTAAATGTATACCTTAAACGTCTAACTAAATTACTGAAGGACTAACTACAAAACTGTCTTAACAGTAAAACAGATATTAATTAAATGTAGAGAAATTAAGCAAGTTTTACACTACCAGTAAAAAGTTACTGAACAGTAAGATTTTTCATGTTTTTAAAGAATTTTCTTCTGCTCACCAACCCTGCATTTATTTTATCCAAAGTAGAACAAAAACAGTAATATTGTGAAATATTTTTACTATTTAAAATAACTGCTTAAAATGTATTTTATTCCTGTGATCAAAGCTAAATTTTCAGCATCATTACTCCAGTCTTTAGTGTCACACGATCCTTCAGAAATCATTCTAATATGCTGATTTGCAGTTCAAGAAACAGTTGTTGTTATTATTATTATTATTATTATTATTATTACTATCAATATTTAAAACAGTTTTTATTTAAAAAAAAAAAAAAAAGATTTTGTAACATTATACACTACACCATTCAAAAGCTTGGAGTCAGTATACATATATATATATATATATATATATATATTTTTTTAAAAAAAAAAAAAAAATATATATATATATATATATTTATAAAAAAATAATACTTTTATTTAGCAAGGATGCTTTAAATTAATCAAAAGTGGTGATAAAGACATTTATAATGTTACAAAAAAAAAAAAAAAATTTCAGGTAAATGCTGTTCTTCTGAACTTTCATTCATCAAAGAAACCTAAATAATAATAATAAATGTTTTTTTGAGCAGTGATTTCTGAAAGATCATGTGACTGGAGTTATGATGTTAAAAATTCAGCTTTGAAATCACAGGAATAAATTACATTTTAAAATATACTATTTTAAAGTTTTAAAATAATATTTTAAAGTTTTAATAATATTTTAAAAAGTAAAAAATATTTTTAAGTTTACTATTTTTGCTGTGCTTCAGATCAAATAAATACAGGCTTGGTGAGCAGAAGAGATTTCTTTAAAAAACATTAAAAATCTAACTGTTCAAAAACTTTTTTGGTAGTGTATGTAAAAAAAAAAATATATATATATATATATATATATATATATATATATATATTTTTTTTTTTAAAGAAGGATTCTGACTAAATTAATAAAGCTAGTCTCCAGTTACCAATTACAAGATGTATTTCGTTCATTCAGTAAAATCCTTGTTATTCATTTTAAATATTTTAACAAGCTTTATAATACTTACACCAGCAACAACGCAATTTATTTTATACATGGATGCTGTAAAAATCAAAGGTGTATTTGGCAAATAGCAGGCTATACATTCATACCTACTGTAGTGTCAGAGATCATCATTACATGTTCAAGCAGGCTGCAGCTGAAACTTTGTAGTTTAAACTTTTTTAATAGTTTGCTGTTAACATTTCAGCATATTCAAGAGTTCTGCTCAGGTAAAGACAGGACAGAGTTGCACAGTTTTGGTGCACAGGGTTATAAAGAGTGTTAATGCAATACAACTTGTGATAAATTGAGAAACAGAATCAAGCTAAGTACCCTGCATACAATAAAGACAGATTTAAACGTTTGAAAATAAATTACATGAATGATATAAGAAACAAAATGGAGGTGGAGGGGCAGACATACAAAGCAATGCTTAAACAATGCTTCATCCATGTGGAATCAAAACAGAAAATGCCATTATCACCAATTCATTTAAAAGATTAGCCAGTGAAGTATTTTTATTCATTCCAGATACACCATTGCATAAAATGCATGGACATAAGAATAGCCCTCATACACTGTGTACTTGAATACACATTAAAAACAGAAAAAAAACGGCAGACATTCACAGATGCACAGCATGTATCTCACAAAGCATTTGAGTGGGTGTTGTGTGCACAATGCAAACAGATTATATCTTTCAAATAGATCCGGAAGAGACAGAAAAACCTACATCAGTTTAAATTAGAAATGTTTAGTGTATAAACACTTGCATATGCTAATATGCACAACACAAAAAGCACAAAAAGAAATTATAAAAAGAAATCTTTGAATCCGTGTGATAAAAATACTCCATGGTTATATACGCATACAGACACTGTGACAGATTGTGAAAAAAAATTATGAAAAACAAAACACATTTAGGCAGTGATAGCTTGTTCTGTACGATAAGTGTGTTAACAATGACAGACAATGTTTGTTTCACCATTATACTGGTTCTAAAAGAAGAAGAAAAAAAAAAAAACATATATGGATCTCTTTTATTTGTCAGGCAAATCAAAATTTTGTTCTTGATTTTTAAAGAAAATTATACTTCAAATGCAGTAGTGGTTCTCTCATTTATCGTGTTTATTGAAGCCCATGTGAATACATGAAACAAAAAGCCACATCTAATCAAACTAATTATAAACAATCTCTGTTTTTTTTAATGATATCTGGATCGTTTGAATCCAAAAGTCCTTTAAAAGCTGAATCGTAAATGGAAATTTGCTTCAAATGTACTCGCCCTCAAGCCATCTAAGATTTCTTCTTGGTTTGTTCATTCATCAGAACATATTTAGAGAAATTTAGCATTACATCACTTGCTGACTTTCTCTGGAGAAAGCAATATAATAGAATATATAACAGATAGCCAGAAGAAACCATCTGAAGTTAATAAATGTCTTAAAATAGATTATTTCTTACAACCGCACACATTTTCAGTTCACAAGCTGGACTGGAGTCATATGGATTACTGGTGAATTATTGTGATGTTTTAATCAGCTGTTTGGACTGTCATTCTGATGGCACCCATTCACTGCAGTGGATCCATTGGTGAGCAAGTTCTGTAATACTCAATCTCTCAAAATCGGTTCAGACGAAGAAAAACTCATCTACATCTTGGATGGCCTGAGAGAGTGAATTTCAGCAAAGTGTAATTTTTTAAATCCACCAAAAGACTTATTTTCTGTTTACTGGCAGATTTCTCTTGATCTAAGCATTAGTCCACTGAGCTATAAGAAGTTTTAAAGAAAAAGAACCAGCAGGATTTCATTTCCTGTCTACTTTTTTTGTATCACGCAGTAGGGCGGTCAAACGATTAATCACGATTAATCGCATACAAAATAAGTTTGTGTTCATATATGTGTGTTTACTGTGTATATTAATGATGTATATATAAACACAGACACATGCACATATATATTTAAATATATATATATTTTTTTAAAAATACACACTTGTATGTGTGTATTTATATATACGTAATTAATAACTACACAGTACACGTACTGTATTATTATGTAAACACAAACTTTTATTTTGCATGCGATTAATGGTTTGACAGCTCTATTGCTGAGTCAATTCCAGTCACAACATGATTCATCATCTCTAGACATTTTTAAACAGGCAGAATGCTGTAGTTCATCTTTTTTTCCTTACAAGATGTGTTCATTCAAGAATTATTTAACCTCAAAATGAAAATTTTGTCATTAATCACTTACCCCAATGTTGTCCCAAACCCGTAAAAGCTTTGTTCGTCTTCGGAACACCAAATAAAATATTTTTGATGTTCTCTGACCCTACCATAGACAGCAATGTAATTAACGAAGCTACGAGAATACTTTTTGTACGCAAAGAAAACAAAAATAATGACTTTATTCAACAATTCGTCTCCACCGCATTTTGGAGCCCCTGAACACAAATGGATCATGCTGATCTGTCAGCCGCAAAAAAAACGTTGTTTCCGTTCGAATGAAAGCATAAATACATGTAGAAAACGTATAGCTCCAAAATAGCGCTACGGTAATGCAGTGGAGACTAATTGTTGAATAAAGTCGTTATTTTTGCTTTATTTGCGTACAAGAGTATTCTCGCGGCTTCGTAAAATTACCGTTGAACCCCTGATGTCACATGGACTATTTTACCGATATCCTTGCTACGTTTCTGGACGTTGATCGTCTTAATTACGTCGCTGTCTATGGAGGGTCAGAGAGCTGTCAGATACTTTAATTTGTGTTCCGAGGTCGAACGAAGCTTTTACGGGTTTGGAACAACATGGGGGTAAGTGATTATTGACAATATTTTCATTCTGGGGTAGAATAACCCTTTGAAACCTGCAAGTTAACTCCTCAGTAGGTAAGTTTGATGTTGTTGTCATCTTAAGTAGTACATCACAATGTTTTTTCGTTTCATTTAGTCCTGAAAGAAGTGAAGCACTAAGGCACTAATGATGAGGATATGTATTTGGTCTGTTAAAGTTTGCATTTCGACTACAAAAGGAACACTGTACGGCTGTCACTGTACGACTACACTAGCATACAAAGAAGCTATCGGCAGCTCGCGTAAAGCTACTTTATAATTTGCGACATACAAAGCAGTTTCCGAACTGAATCCTGTTAGTGATTGTCTCGAGAAAACATTTGAATAATTCTAACAATATATATTTACTCTTCTCTTAGTAAAACTAGAAAGTCTCATTAAAGGCTGACTGTGTATATTACTAAAAAATAAGCTTTTTGAACTCTCAGACAAAAATACTGAACATTCATTTAGTGGCTTCTGTGATTATTAAGCGATCACAGAAAGTCAGCGAAGAAACAGCCTCTGCAACAATCAATATGAACAGTTACATTCCTACGTCTGGAAAAGCATTTGGTTGACATCAGATACATCAGCGACGTATTGTGTGCTTGCATTCATCCACTGATGCAATCGGGATCATGTTGCTAATGGAACAGAAGGTTTGGCCAAGTGCTAACGGGGATGGACTGAGCTACTTTAAATATCTTTTTTTAAACACAAAACACCGAAAATCTATCTACAAACACATTCTAATGGCTTAATATGTTGTTTAGGTCAAAGGTGGGTGCCATAACAAATAAACAAACGCTACTTACATTCATCCAGCTCTTTTTAATTTTGCGCTAAACATAGACCAATTACGAAATTAGAATTTTTCTAGACATTTCTCTTTGTGGTAAGCAAGCAAGGTGAGAATCCTCCACAGAAAAAATACATTGTACACTATAATGTAAGTTAAAGAACTCCAGCTAGAAAAGGCCTCTATTCTATCTATTTCTGCTTTGAGTTGTAACAATCTTGTTTCAATAAAGATGGCCTTTTTTCTTTTAAACAGAGAGATAAATAAATCCTCACGAAGGCCGCACAGGTAACTGCGGTGGCGCACAGCTCCTGTGACCCTTTTTTAATACACTGCTTCAATTCAGAGACGCCCATGGTCTCAAACTGTAATAGCTGCATAGGTATTGGTCCCACCCCAACCCGAAAATAACTTTCTCTCAGCTGTACCTTGTGAGGAACTACCTGGGCGCACATGCCTAGCTGGTGTGTCTTTAAGCACATGTACCTCTCTTCATACGTCTTTCATTCTTCCAAGATTAAAAACCCCCTACAAAATTAAAACTTTGTGAGCATTGAATTTTTAATGCTGCCAGATGTAGCTCATTGAATTTTCCCCCATGAAACAACCTCTTCTTACAAAGACATTCGGTCGGTTATCCGCGTTGGGCGTTTACAAAACTTTTTGAGTTCTCGTTTTAAAGAAAACCAAACACGTTTCGCTCAATGTGTTTAACGATATCGCGAGATGTGCTTTAAAAGATCCGTCGTCGGCTCTCTCGCTCACTCACTCGTTCATTCGCTGGCCTCTTGGTTCATTGCAACAATTACAGGCTGAGGGACCGGAGCCACACTGTCCTCCTCCATTTTGGACCGTTTGGGCTCGGGCTCGTCGATGCTCGATTCGTCGGTTTCCATGCTGGAGGGCCTGTTGACCAGCACGGGTGGGGATGTCGAAGCCTGGGCTGCCAAGATCTGAAGAGGATTGGTGAGGGCTGAGGGGAAAGAGATGACAATGCAAAGAAGTTGGTTACAGTTCAATGACAAGTAATTGAAAAATTTTGTTTCGTTTAAAGCACATACTTTTTGTTTTGTATTTATGATTTGAATCACTCTAATATCATTTCCAAAAAAAAAAGCTAAAAAAAATAATTGTTCATCACTATCAGTGTTATTTATTATTTTTCTAATGTCAAAGAATCAGAACAAAATATATAACCAAAATCATACAATAAAAAAAAAAAACTATACAAAACTTTTAAAATTAGTATTAGCATCACTGATTTAGTATCACTGATAAACTGTTTTCTCCTCGTATTTTGAATTTTATGTTTTTATTTTTAATTGTATGTAAAATTTATAGTAATTTAGTTGTATTTTATTAAGTTTTAATTTATTTAGTGTGGTTTCAGTATCACTGATAAACTATTTTTCATATTTTGAATTTGATTTGACTTTTATTTGAATTTAACTGTTTTTAAAATTACTTTTAGTTTATTTAGTGTTATTTTAGTATCACAGATAAACTTATGCCTTTTTCATATTATGAATTGTATTTTATTTTCATATTTTCTGTTTTCATTTTAGGTTTATTTAAATTTATAGTAATTTATTTGTGTGCTTTATTTAGTTTTGCTTTATTTAGTGTTATTTTAGTATCACTGATAAAATGTTATAGTTTTTTTAATATTTTGATTTTGGTTTTATTTTTATATTTTCTGTTTTCAATCTAGGTTTATTTAAATTTATAGTAATTTAGTTGTGTTTTATTTAGTTTTAGTTTATTTAGTGTTATTTTAGTTTCACTGATAAACAGTTTTGTTTTTTCATATATTCATATTAGATTTTATTTTTACATTTTCATTTTAGGTTTATTTAAATGTATAGTAATTTTTGTCATTTTAAATTATATTATATTATATTATATGTTCTATTTTCATTTTCATGTTATTTAAATTCATAGTAATTTAGTTGTGTTTTATGTAGTTTTAGTTTAGTGTTATTTTACTATCACTGATAAACTTATATATATTTTTCATATTTTGAATTTGATTTTATTTTTACATTTTTCATTTAAATTTATAGTAATTTAATTTAGTCTTTAATGTGTTTTATTTATTTTTAGTTTATTTAGTATTACTTTAGTATCACAGATAAACTGTTAATGTTTTTTCATATTCTGAATTGGATTTTATTTATTTTTTTTTTTTTTCATTTTAATTTTATTTAAATTTATAGTAATTTAGATGTGTGTTATTAATTTTAGTTTATTTCATGTTATTTTAGTATCACTGATAAACTGTTACAGTACTTTTCATATTTTGAATTTGATTCTCTTTTTATATTTTCTGCTTTCACTTTAATTTTAATTAAATGTATAGTTGTCTGTTTTATTCAGTTTTGGTTTATTTAGTATTATTTTAGTATCACTGAAGACTTTTGTAGTTTTTCAGATTTTAAAATTTGCTTTTATTTTTATATTTTCATTTTATTTAATCATAAAATTATTTAATTTAATTATAGTAATTTAGTTGTGTGTTTTTAGTTTTAGTTTATTTCATTTTAATTATCTTTGTACTTTAAAGCTAAATGAAAATGAGAAATGCTGCCTATGCAACTAGCTGAAAATAAGTTAAAGTTTTTATTTTATATTTTATTTCAAATAATGTTTATTTTGTTTTAATAAAACATTCATGGTTTTGGGTTTAGTTTTAGTGGCAGAATTTTAATATAACCAGTTTTGTCTTTAACTACTTTTAAAAACAAACTTTTTGACTTTTTGACAATGCACACATACCGTAAGCACTGGTTGGTACGCTGGCGACAGGAAGAGCATGTTTGCCGTTCTGGGCAATGGTCTGCACAGGAAGGTGGTGCATGGCACTCTGCTGGACAACAGTGTAGCTCTGCTGCCCCCTATTAGCTGAACTTATGTGACTCCCTACAGCCTGAATAACTCTACTGCCAACCACAGGCATCTCCTCCACTGCACACACACACACACACACACACACACACACACATATAGACAGAGAGACTGTTAAGACCTATTCACACAGAGTGCAAATTTTAAAGACTGGGTATTCATGTAGATTTTGCAAAACAAAAAGAAATGGGCTGTTGTACCTCTTTGATCTCCATGTCCCTCTCCAGAGCCTGATGAGGTGGTGTTAGCCAGAATGTAGCCATTGGGGGAGCTGGTCGAGGTGGTCACTACTCGGACCATGGTGACAGCTGGCGCCTGCTGCACCACATGGATGGCCTGACCAGAGGCCTGGGAGGAGCTAATGATGGAGGCCGGCATGTAAGCCACAGGCTTGGGTATCGCGGCTGAGGACTGAGGTGGTACGGCCATGATTACAGGCTGAGCGCTCACTGGAGAGCCTAAGAGACAAGAGGAATCATAGAGTCTGAGAAAATATATATAGGGCTTGAGAAGTGACTTTGAATTAGTAGCCTGCCAAGATTGCATGGATATAAAAAGTAGTTAGTTAAACAAAACAAAACGCAGAATGTCATGGAAATTGCTAAATTTGGACAAATACATCAAAAGTAGGTCAGTACACTTAAATCAAAATGCGATATGAACTAGTGTCTGTGAATATTAAGCCACAAAAAAACTACTCAAATGCGAATCCTGCATGTTCTGCATGTCTGTGTGAATGAATGGCGCAGACGTGTGGTTTCATTTACTTCACACGTAGTGAGGCGCGTGTGACGCTCAGTGTTTTTAGCCTCTGCCACCTCAATATATGAGCACATGAACACATAATCTCTGAACTGCTCTGAGAGTCACTTCTTGTGTATTTTACAGTTTCATTTGAGAAAAACTATTGTCATATCATATACAAACTTAAAGGTCTTCACAGCAACCTGTCAGAATAATAGTTTGATGTAACTTGAAGATATATTACTTAATGTAATGATGGTACTACTACTAAAACAAATTAATTACAACATTATTTGTAACATTTTTTATGCCAAAAATCATTAGGATATTAAATAAAGATCATGTTCCTATCGTAAATATATTAAAACTTATTTTTTGATTAGTAATATGCATTGCTAAGAACTTAATTTGGAAAAAAGGCAATTTTCTAAATATTATGATTTTTTTGCACCCTCAGATTCCAGATTTTCAAATAGTTGTATCTCGGCCAAATATTGTCCTTTTCTAACAAACCATACATCAATGGATGATATGAATGATTTGGAAGATGGACCCTTATGACACATATTTTCAGAAAATGTAAATACATATCACTGCCTAGTTCTAATCTGCTAAATGTGGTTATAAGACATGAAGCCAAGATTTTCTAAACATTAACATCATATTTTTGTTTCTTTTAAACAATATGTTTTGTGAAAAAGTGCTATGCAAACCGTCAAACTACAAAAATACTTCCTGAAAAAAAAAAAAAAAATGCTATTCTGACAACAGCTGAGCTACTGTCATAATACTGAAAAAAGTAGGTAAGTTAGTATTGTTTCTATTCAGAGACTCCATATCCAAACACTGCTGGTCACGCACACTGCTGTGCAGTCAGTCTGTCAGTACTGCTGTGCTATTAAAGGAAAACATGCTCACCTGGTGCACTCTGGGAGTATCGGTACTCAGGCACAGAGGCAAGCTTGGAACCAAAGTCATGTTCATGAGACACTGGCGATCCTTCCCGTGACAGACACTCGGGGGTCTGGAGGCCGCTCGAATGCGGAGAGAGGAGGCCGGAGTGGGTGGGAGAGGCTGGAGCACTCCTGAAACAAACACAATGATCTGTCAGTCACACACACTGACATCCTGACACATAGAAACTCTCATACGCACTATGAATGCTACATATACATGTTCGGATGTTACTTGCCAAGCAGGGTCCAAAAATAACTTTTTGCCTCGCCTGCCTAAGTTGGACAATTTAAACACAAAACATTTTGCAATGTTGTGATTTTAACAACTTTAAGCAATAAGTGCTTTTAAAACACTGCTCGTTTTGTTTGAGCAGAGTGAGTTTGGGGTCACACTAGCAGGTTAAATATGCACACTTTTACATATCAAAATGCCAGTTTTTGCAAGTCTGCTCGTAAACACAGTAATTCAAGTCTTAAGTGACAGCAAACAGCTCAGAAAGGACACACATGTGTAACAGTATATTGAATTTGGGCAGCTCTTAAAGTGACAGCAGTCTAATGTTCCTGCTGTCTGTCATTCATGTTAATCAAACAACAAAAGAGAGAAAACCCCATTCAAATAGCACCCATCTGTTTTTAATGTAGATAATGTCGGCAGCTTCGTGTCATCTACACGCTCATTAAACTTTGAGGAGTGAGGCACTGACAAATTATGGCCATTTTTAAAAACATTTTAACAGATTTAACATTAGATTACCAACTCGGAATATACGCTAATTTGACTAGAAACACTAGACAATGGAAATGCAAAGCATTCTTCAGGTTAAAAGTCAGGCTGACTTTGAGGAGTGAGGCAATGACAAATTATGGCCATTTTTAAAAACATTTTAATAGATTTAACATTAGATTATCAACTCGGAATATACGCTAATTTGACTAGAAACACTAGACAATGGAAATGCAAAGCATTCTTCAGGTTAAAAGTCAGGCTGACTTCTGCGTTCAGGAAAAACATATATTAGAAGAAATATTTATTTTATATACACAGTGAAGAATGCAGTGTTTTTACATTTGATTACTTCATGCAATGTATGTAGCATTTCTTATTTATTTGTTCTGCTGTAGTTTTTTTGTCTTTTTCCTTGTAATTAGTTTCTTTTTTTATTTCTGATTGTTCATTTGTCTTCAGTGAGCTTGATTTTTTTTTTTTTAATTTAGGCTAGTATTAGTTTTTTGTGATATTGACACTGGTATTGTATCAAAATACCGTTTTAATGTCAAAATATATTTTTTGATATCATAAAGACCTTATATATTGTGATATATAAGATTATCGTGAAATAAAATTACTTACTTAAGATTTTGGCCATATTGCCCACTTCTACATCACATAATTAATAATAATTATGCACACACAGCTGTCCCGCTTAATGTTTTTGTGTTATTTTATATTATTATTAGGATTCTCAGATGAATACAAGTTCAAAAGAAGAGCATTAATTCAAAACAGAAATCTTTTCGAACATTAAAAATGTCTTTACTGTCACTTTTGACTAATTTAATGCGTCTTTGTTAAAAACTATTAATTGTTTGAGACTGATATAGCTTTCTTGACACTGATAGAGTCAGTTTATCCTAAGATAAATTAATTATTAATCTGTAAATGTCTTGCAGGATCCCAGTAGGCAATCTCAATTTTTAATGTTTAAAATCATGCATTACAGTTAATTTTGGACCCAAGTTTAACTCAAGATTATACAGCGTGTTAAAAGCAGAGAGCAGAAGAATGGGTGTGACTGACGTTGCTTTATCAAATGACTCGGATCAAATACAAAAAGCCGACAGACTTACTTTGTTCTGCCCAGTGAAGAAACAGACAGAGGGGGAATAAAAAGGGAAACAGAAGAGGCTAAGCAGGCTTCTATTACATCAGAAAAGTGTCAGTGTTATAAGGGGACAGCAGGCCATGCAGGGTTAGCGGGGGTTTAAACCATCTCACCTTGAGGACAGCGGGCCGAAGGGTGTGCGGAAGCAGGACACTCCTCTCTGTCTGCGCTTTCTGAAGGCCTGCTCCACCAACTTAGACTCTGATGAGGGGTCGACGCGCCAGAACGAACCTTTGCCTGGCTCTTCCTGTGAGCGTGGCACTTTAATAAAGTAGCGGTTCAGAGACAGGTTGTGTCTAATGGAGTTCTGAAATGAGATAGAGAACCAAATTAGCACACAAACATGACAAACCAACCAACAACAATTTTCGCAAATAAACTGACCTGCCAGCCTTTGTCGGCCGTCCTGTAGTAAGGATAATGCTTGGTGATGTGAGCGTAGATGCCACTTAGTGTTAGCTGTCTGTCCGGCGCAGACGAGATGGCCTGGACTATCAGCTGAGCGTACGAGTATGGAGGTTTGGACTCATCCTAAAGGAAGAGCAGACGGTGAATCTTGGGAACAAACACACTGATATTAACACTGACATGAATTAGGATGCTGAAGGCTCTAACCTTGGGACTGTCTCCTCCTGTGGCTTCAGTGCGCTGTTCTGACACAGCTTTGGCTGCGTATTCTGCTGCCAGCTGGAGATCTGAGGTGATGTTGCGCCCGTAACGGTATCCCGAGGAACCTGCGCCCCGAGGGCTTGCTGGGCAGGAATTGGGAACACTGGGTAGAGAAAAAATGGGTAGAAAGGTGTGAGGACATAGTTTATAACAATCCAAGAAGATCTGAGGGTAAAGGAATTTGCTTGATTATTATTATATTCCTGGTATAAAACAAGACCTCAGCTTTAAAATGCCATTTTTTAAGAAATTCAAACATTAAATAGCATTTTGTGGCTCTTTAACGTGTCGTTACAGATCACTGAATTGACATGTGAACCGATTGTCTTTTCTTCTTTACTTAAAGCACAAAAAAACGAATGAACATCAGAACAGATTTGATTTTAAACGGAAAGACATCAATACACAATTTTTCATGTTTAAGTCGACCAAAGGTCATCACTCTCCTGTTTGATTTGTCTGTCAGACAGAATGGCAGATTCAGCATTATGATTGGTCAGATCACCTGTCAATCAAGCTGTTTGCAAAGTTTCAATTAAATGTTAAGGTTTAAAAGCAATTTTTAGTGCTCAGCAAGGCTGCAAAAATAACTGTAAATCAGTAATATTATTGCAATTTAAATAACTTTTATATTTTTTATTTTGTGTAATTATTCTTGTGACGCAAGGCTGATTTTTTAGCATCATTACTCCCGTCTTCAGTGTCACATGATCCTTTAGAAATCATTCTAATATGATGATTTACTGATAGGGATGTAACGGTATTAAAATCTCATGATGCGTTAATACTACGATATGAAGTCCACGATACAATATTTAACTACTGCGACATTTAAAAAAAAGAGACAACCCATGTTAACTAAGAAAACTTAAATCAGAAAAAAGTCAGTGAATTGACTTCTACCCGAACTTCAAAGGGGACTCAACCTTCTTTTTATTTGAGGTATATTGTCTCAGTCTAAATTACATTGACACTGGTGAGCACTTCACTTTGAATTAAGCGACTTGATGAAGGGATTAAGCAATATTGCGCTTTCAGTTTTAGTTCTTTTGACAGATACTGTGTCAAAGCGTAATGACCTTTAATGTTAGAAAGAGAACGAAAGAGAACGAAACTTTTTGTCCGGAAGATCTATTGTTTCATATCGTCAAGCAAGCATGATGATATCATTACATCCCTATTTTCTCCTCAAGAAAAAAATGATTATTGTTATCATTACTGGATCACAATTGTGCTGCTTACTATTTTTTTTTTTTCGAACACCCTGATACGTTTTTTTTTTCTTTGATGAATAGAAGGAAATTGCATTTTGAACCGAGTCTGAGTTTGAACAATAGTATACAACCAGAATAATAATAAAAATAAAAGCAAACAATGTACTATGTAAACATGTAATGACCATCTGTGAAAGTAAACCTGGTTACTTTCACTATATCAAGCCGATAAAGCAGAAAGAAAAAACAACAACAACAACTAAACATCCAATATCGACCAATAAAAAGTTAATATCAACCAGAAAAAAACGTACCGGTCCCAGTTTACTGTCAGCCTCTAGATGATCACAAATAAAGCACTGTTTTCTTCAAATAGTACCACACAGCTAAAATAACAACATCCATCTAAAACAGCAGTCCAAATTAAGACTTTACAGCTATGAAAATCCTTTTTGTGCACATAGAAAACAAACAAAACAAAAAAAACAACTTTATGAAACAATTTCTTCTCTTCCGTGTCAGTCTTCGATGCATGTTATTTAGAGTCGTACACAAAAAGTATTCTTGTAGCTTCATAACATTATGGTTTGAACCAGTCATGTCACATGGACTAATTTAACAATGTCTTTGCTACCTTTCTGGGCCTTGAACGTGTCAGTTGCGTTGCTGTCTATGCAGGGTCAAAAAGCTCTCAGATTTCAAAAATATCTTAATTCGTATTCTGAAGACGAACGAAGGTCTTACGAGTTTGGAACGACATAAGGGTGAGTAATTACTGACAAAATTAAAAGAGTCCAAATTAAAAGTCCACTTCCAGAACAAAAACTCACAGGTAATGTACTCACCCCCTTGTCATCCAAGATGTTCATGTCTTTTTTCAGTCGTGAAGAAATTATGGTTTTTGAGGAAAACATTTCAGGACTGTTCTCCATATAATGGACTTCTATGGTGTCCCAAGTTTGAACTTCCAAAATGCAAACAATCCCAAATGCGGTTGTAAACGATTCCAGCCGAGGAAGAAGGGTCTTATCTAGCGAAACAATTGGTTATTTTCATAAAAGTAATACAATTTATATACTTTTTAATGTCAAACGCTCATCTTGTCTTGCTCTCCCTGACCTGTTTTTGTTCCTGTTCATGACAGTTAGTGTATGTCGAAAAACTTGCATCTCATGTTCTCCCTCAACTACGAAATCGTCCTATATCGCTGTTTTACCTTTTTATGTTAAACGTGTGTTATCTTCTTTGCATGTTCACTTTGCAAAGACTGGGTCAGTACTTCTGCAGCGATGTAGGATGATTTTGAAATGATTTTTGAAGTTGAGGGAGAAAATTCGATTGGAGTTTTCGACATACCCTAACTGTCTTGAGACAGAATACACAGAGTTCAGGCAGAGCAAGATGGAACAGAGCAAGACCAATGGTTTCGCTAGATAAGACCCTTCTTCCTTGGCTGGGATCGTTCACAACCGCATTTGGGATCGTTTGAAATTTAAACTGCATTTTAGAAGTTCAAACTCGGGGCCCCATATCAGTCCATTATATGGAGAAAAATGCTGAAATGTTTTCCTCAAAAAACATAATTTCTTTACAACTGAAGAAAGAAAGATATGAACATCTTGGATGACAAGGGGGTGAGTACATTATTTGTAAATTGTTGTTCTGGAAGTTCTTCTTTAACTGACAGTAATGGCAATTTTTGGGTGAACTATCTCTTTAAGTCACTTTTTGTGCAAAAATCGAGCTCCGACTTGCCCCCATGTTAAGTGTATTAAGTGTGTCAGCGTAAACATGTTTCCTGTTTGTTTTTACAAAGTGAGGGACATGTTGAATTGACTGCCTGTGGTAACTCACAGCAGATTACAGGCTGAAAATAACCCACAACATTATAACCCATATTATAACCCTTGTTATGCACCTGACATGAAGAACAATGTGCCAGTAGGTGGCCTTGTGTCCTATAAACCTAACCATTCAGAAAGACAAACAAAATAATTACTCAGCCATTAGCCACAGGCTTTTCCGAAATGTAATGCAAGATAATAACTCTATTATTTAGACCGATAGTGACAGAAAGACATCCTGAGAAATGCTATTTTAAGGCTGTCGTTTATTGTCAACAGCTCAGCAAGTCTCCCATAACACAGACACACCCCACCATTCCTTCACTCGCTGTGTTATTTTTTACCGCTGGCTCTCTGACAGCAGGGCACAACAGAGCGCTCAGATAAGGCTGTTGTGCTGCAGGCTCCATTGTGTTGTACAGGCAGAGACAAACAGGCCTCTCTGAGTGGCCGGGGGAAGGCAATTGTGTGCATGAGGGCACAGCGGGCGGGGTGCTTTGGGTTGAAGTCCAGTCCTGAGGCAGCATTTTCACAACAGCTGGACCGTATTACAAAAACAACTTAAAGACAAGCAAAAAATACAGCCTGAAATGTCTGTGCTAAAACTGAAACATCTATAATAAAAGATGATCAATTATATGGACAAATGAATAAATCAAATTATTCAAAAGCACAATGTACGTCCTAGGTAAAATAAAAACAGAAAAGAATTCCTGCTGGAATTTATACCATAAAATGGAATTTCGAATGATTCTAATGGAATCAAAATCAAATCAAAGGAGCCAGATTTTACATTAGACACAGTAACAACATTGTTTAAGGCACAGAAGTGAACAAAAATAATCACAGAATTTTATAAAATATTATATCATTAAATAAAATTCTTTCAAAAATAATATAATATATAAAACAATAATATCTCAGTGCTAATAATTCATTCAAATCTAAATATTTTCCATAATAAGTCAAAACATATTTCATGCATTCCAGGTTATATTTATATTTACTGTTCAAGAGGGTTTCAGAACTGACAAGTTCACTAGGTTTGATGCGATGAACTCATTAAAACATGTTTCGGGTCATTAAATATGCATTACGCAATGAATTTGTATTAAAAGCAATAAGCCGCTGGTGTTACTCAAGTTCAAAACATTCTGTAGTATAAACAGTGAAGGCTGCTGAAGCACAGCCACGTGATTCCAAAGGGTCATGTGCTGCAATGATTTACAGAGAACTATTTAACCAATTGATCATTAACCCACTTAACTAACAGAAATCTTTTCTAAATCAAAAACTAATTTAACCCAACATTTAGTTTTATTGGTAACACTTTACAATAAGGTTAACACAGCTGACATTATCTAATACATGATGTAATTATGATCTAAGAATGAATGGCAAATACTTTTTCAACATTCAATAATGTAAAATTCTACGGTATAAAGTTAGATTTTTTTTTTACTTAAATTTTTTAATACTTAATACAATAAGTATTACAGGAATAAATTACAGTATTACAGGAATAAATTACATTTTAAAATATATTTAACAAATATACAGTTCTTAAATTGTAATAATATTTTACAATATTACTGTTCAATATTACAAAAATAAGATCAACAAATCATAATTATGACTATATCAACATGCAATTTTGTTGATGAAAAAGAAAAGACGAAATAGTACTATAAAAAATAAAAACGGGACAAAATATTACTGCAAACTGCTGTACACACCTCTACTATGCGAGCTTTCATCTGAGTGGTTGCCAGATATCAAAAGTTCAAATCCCCAAATCAGAGCTTCTCTTTTACAAGCATATATTTTCTGCCCGGTGCGTTGCTTATTTTTTGCAATCTGGCAACCATGCACAAAAGCTCGCTCCTCATTGTGGAAGCGTCACCAACGATGATCTGAAAACACCAACAAACAAGCTGGAGTTTAGCGATCTAAATGGAAGTGTCACTGAACCAGTCTGTCTTCTGTCATGAGATCTCGACTATATTGCTTGCGACTGTCATCACTGAATAAATGCACTTACTCAACCGCAGATGTTTTAACAGAGAAACATAGGCTATTGTAAGTTGGAGTTACTGGAATTACTATTGGGAATTACTATTGGGAATTTTACCAAATATTATGTAGACGGAGAACGTGCATAAGTCTTTGATATAAATTTATATAATAAATAGCTTATGATAAATCAGTACATTCTATTGCTCTGCACTTACTGGTGAAAGTGCAATACCTGAAATGTAAAAGCAAATTCCTCAAATAACAGCAATTATTACGATTATAATTTTGAGCAAAAAAAAAATTATATATATATTTATACATCAACTGAAAGCTGAATAAATAAGCTTTCCATTGATGTATGGCATGTTAGGACATGACTACTAAGAATATTTGGCCAAGATACAATTATTTGACAATTTGGAATCTGAGGGTGCAAAAAAAAAAAAAAAAAAAAAAAAAAATCTAAATACTGAGAAAATCGCCATTAAAGTTGTCCAAATGAAGTTCATAGCAATGCATATTACCAATCAAAAATTTAGAAATTTACAAAATACCTTCATGGAACATGATCTTTACTAAGTGATGACATAATGATTTTTGGCATAAAAGAAAAAAACTATAATTTTGACCCATGCAATATATTTTTGGATATTGCTACAAATGTACCCGTGCCACTTAAAACTGGTTTTGTGGTCCAGGGTTACATATTAGGGCTGTCAAACGATTAATCGCATACAAAATAAAAGTTTGAATTTGCCTAATATGTGTAATTATTATGTATTATGTAATATATATATGTATATAAATATATATATATATATATGAGACTTTTACTTTAGTAAAACTTGACTAAAATAAAATAGGATATGGTTGAGTAAATATGATAAAAACTAACAAGGACATTCAAAATGGAACTATGACTAATACAAATATTGAAAAGAGCTGACAAAGTTAACACTAATGTAAATGAATTTATATAAATTACCAAACAAGATTTTATCAACATCAGTTAACAATGAGCAGCACTATATTTATAAATGTAGACTAATAAATGCTAATATAAAAGCATTTAAAAAAAGTTGTACCAAAAAAAAAAAAAAAAAAAAAAAAAAAGTTGCTCAATATAAGTTTATAATACTTCTGCATAACTGATGTTAACCTTATTGTAAAGTGTTTATTATATTATCAAAATTATTCCAAAGCATTAAAAAAAAGTTGTAGCAGGGGGAAAAAAATGTGCAAAGGAGAGGCTGATACTGCTGGTTGTACTGTACATGGCAGTTGTTCAAGCAGCTCCATGTGTGTGGAATTCAAAGCTTTACGCACATCTGCTGTTTATGCAGCAGGCTGACGATCTGGGAAATGTCCCTAATCTATCACTTCACATAGACTCGATCCTACAAGACAAAAATATTACAGTAGAAACTGCAGCTCAGCCATAGATTACCAGTTCCAATGCTTGCAGAGCTGAATAGAAGGAAATATTGCCCCCAGTAAGGGAAGAGGAATCAGGAAGGACAGAAAGCATGTGTCTGTTTGTGTTGGGTATAGGAGCAGTCCAAGGAGTGGGATGAGGGGGGTGTTTGGAGGCCTCGGAAAAAGGAAACTATCTGTGGCTCAAAACACCAAACCACAACACTTTCCGACCGACCAATCAGAGCGCTCCAAGCTCAGCACATGCCATATATGGTATGTGCACACAGCATGCTCTCTTTGAGAGCAACACGTGGTGCAGAAGAGCCGAGAGGCCGCCAGGGGCAGGCTTTTCCCACCACTATTGCATCTGACTACACTACAATACTTGACACCTTCAAACACCCATCAAAATCAAGCATCTCCTTCTGCATGCAAATTCTGATGCTTCAGTGTAAATGTAGAAACATATTCAAATTGACTTTTGACTAAATGGACTGACATAGTAACAGGAATATGCAATGTTCTTTTGCCCAATTGTTGATAATCTTTTAAATACTGCATCCAATTCTGCAGGCATACAATGCAGTTAGTTAGTTTTTTGTGCTTTTGTTTAGTTTGAATTTCTATACCATAGACCTGGGTTTACATTTCAGTAGCAATATGAGGACAAAATCTACTTTCAAACAGATCTGGAAAAGAACTGGTTCTCTAATGAAACAGGACGAAGTCGTACCTAATAGTTCCTGTCGGCGAAGGCAGGGGACTCATCATGCTTCTGAAGTCATTTTCAGGAATGCTGATTTTCAGCGGCGAGATTTGCGGATAAAGGGGTCTCACAGGGGATACAGGAGCTTCCTCTTTCTGTGTCTCCTTGTGGTATAGCGCCGTAAACTGAATCTTTATCACTGTGCTGGGAAATCGAAATGTGCACCTGTAGAACGGGATACAGAAACATAAGGCATAAAAGTTAATTTTATGATATTAGTGCAACTACGTGGAAAATGCTTTTTGTCTATTCAACCTTGCAATTAACACAAATAAAAAAAAAACTTTTGACATGCCGTTTAAAAGTTTGGTGTTGGTAAGACTTTTCAGGTCTCTTATTCTTAGCAATACACTGATTAAAAATACAGTAAAAACTGTAATAATGTGAAATATTATTAAAATTTTACAGTAACTGTTTTTTATTTTATTGTATTTTCAAAATGTAATTTCTTGAATGGCAAAGCTGAATTTTTAGCATCATTACTCCAGTCTTCAGTGTCACATAATATAATTTAGAAATAATTCAAATATCATGATTAGGGAATCAAGAAATATTTGTTATTATCATCAAAGTTGAAAACAGTTGTGCTGCTTAATATTTTCGTAATTATTTTTAATTAACTAAAAGTTTAAAAAAAAATGTATTTGAAAGAGAAATCTTTTGTAACATTATGTCTTATACATATACATACACATATGGGTCTAAATTTTCTGTGTGAATGCATTTTTTCAGTTAAAAATGCACTTAAAAGATGCCATATATTTGAAGTACCTCTCCCCAATTTTTAAAAACGATTAATTATTTGTAATTCAAAATGTCAAAATATCATGTGGTGCGACTGTCCGGCCATAACTGTTGTTTTGGAAACGTCTTTGAAATTACCCTAAATTTATACTGATTAATGTTCTGCACTATTTGGCATGATTTCCAAAATGTTTTGTAATCCTGTATAAAACTGCAAAGCATATCTATTTATTTTCCATCATAATACACAAACAAACTTTGTCCAATGTTTTCTGTTTTATAAAATATCATGTGGGGTGACCATCAAGAAACTACCATTTTGGGACTTTTATGTTGAAATCCATTTAAAGATAGGACTTTGCATTGTATAGCAATTTGCCAATGACCCATGGAAGCATCAAGCAGGTTTGTAACTCTCTTTCAAATTTGCAATATAAAAATAACCTTTTTAACAGCTGGTATATATTTACCACATTTGGATATCATGTGGTAAGAAAAAAAACAAAATGAATATTAAGGTATTTCTGCAAGTATTTATTTTTATTATAAATTATAAAAATAAATACTTTTTACATACATACTGAACCCTAAACCTTTGAATGGTAGTGTATATTTGATTTCTGACCATAGAATAATGACAATCCTGGTAGAAAATGACAGAGGCTTTTCTTTGCATTTTCCCACACAGACACAGAATGCATAGATGATTTCTATACTGCTATACTGAATATATGTCCTTGAGCCTGTAGAAAGGTTTGTACGGCATTTTAAATTGAAATTAAACCATTATTTTGCCATTAAAGATGACACGTGGATCGTGCACACAAAAATAAATCAAATAGTCCGACTCTAATTATGTAATTGTTAGGCTTCAGTTTGGGACAGACAAAATGTGACTTTTCGAGTAAAAACGAACCCTCCCTTTCACTCTTGTTCTGAGTTTTTGAACCGTCGGCGGTGCAGCCAGAGAGAATGATGAATTGGTGCACCGCCTCCACTGGACGCATTTACACAAGTGCTGCACCAGGAAGCCACTTTTAATGCTACAGCATACACACTGCAGTTGTTTTGAATGGCTGGCTTGGCATGCGCCCATTACGGGTTCAGTCTGTTCGTGTTTTCACAGCAGTCTGCAGGAATAGTTGCTCTGACCTCCATGACAACAAGCTTCACGGATCTATTCTGCATTGATAAGACAGATGGAGCACACCGAGACACAGTATAAGCAATGTCGATAAGAAAGAGGAAGCCAAATAGTGATTTTAATAAAATCTAAGAGTCACAAAGTGCCTGCACAACTATGCAGGGACCTTCAGTCTGAACTAGTTAACAAGTTTATCCACTTCTCAATCATTAGTGTTTACATTTGAGGCTAAAACTGTCAATGGCATGAGGACTGCTTTCATACTAATTAACTCTACAGATTACTGATACTGAAACTGGTTTACTTGTGGTGCACACTATCAAAAACATTATGAATAGGAACTCACAGATTGTTTTCTTGTAGAGATGACTAATAATGACATAAACATAAGTATTTATACCGCTAAACATATAACTTAGTGTTAGCAGAACTAAAACATGGGAAAAGTAACATTACAAAAAAAGAACACTGTCTTTAAATACAAAATTCTGTTTTGAATGCAAGATTAAAAAATGTGACTATTTTTTTTACAGTTTTATTACATATTCAAATTTGAAATTAAATTCCAAACACGTTTTAAATACAATAAGATGCTTTGAAAACTTAAATAATTTGAAAAAAAAAAATTTAATTCAAAGACTGATGACACTTTAAACTATCAACTTCAAGAACTGTTTACAGTTCAAAACGATCAAAACAAATAAGGCCGCACAGGGATTGTGTACAAACAATGCTATGTTCCTACTTAAACACAGTTGTTCGAAGTGCTTCATCATAGTATCACTAGGTTTTCCCCTCTGTTCTTTGTCTGCAGAAGATCATAAAGCGGTTACTACTGATATGTGTCATAAATGAGGCCTGTATCTCAGATCTGCCCACAAAATCATGTGGTGGATCCAGTCTCTGTCATGCA
Organism: Labeo rohita; assembly: GCF_022985175.1. Classification (NCBI taxonomy): domain Eukaryota; kingdom Metazoa; phylum Chordata; class Actinopteri; order Cypriniformes; family Cyprinidae; genus Labeo; species Labeo rohita. Next base: position 11,322,073 of record NC_066871.1, on the reverse strand, counting down.
CACAGTTCCTGTGGTCGTAATGTGAAACGGTTAACTTTTCATGTTTGTATTTTAACCCGTCTTGAGTGCCAACCTCAACAAAACAAACACTCAGGGGTCAGTAAACTCACAATATTCAGATTCACACTGTTTGAACTTAGAAAATCCAGTTCCACTAACATATCCACATCCGGGGCCTAAAGAAATACGTAAGCCGAAAATGAGAATTGTGTTATTGTTTACACACCCTCATGTTCTTACAAACTTGCATTTCTGAAATGGAACACACCAGGATTTAAAAAGAAATGACAACCTTGCTCAACGTTTACTAGGAAATAAAGTTGTAGAAATAAGCTTGGAGCCTAAGGGTGAGGACATAATGCCAGAAAAGTAACTGATTGATTTGCTACAATACACTGTCAAATTATCCCAGGCCAAAACAAGTTTATCCATTAAAAATTGCATTTCTGCTCTAAATAAGTTATGCACAAAATAATTTGTGCATCAACTGCAACTATATTGACAGTTCTCGTATTTTCTTGCAAGCAGTTTAGTCGGATTATGGAGGAGCTGCATTAAGCACGTTAATTTAAGCTCTTGTATGTGTAGTGCATTAGCTCTCTAAGTGAATAGGTGCTTGCCATCTGGCTACAGAAGCTAATGTATGGTAACAGATCTCGTTTTAGTAACTTACTCCCTCGGTAAGAGAAGTGGAGGTGCGCCTCTCCTCTGGAAAACGCCATCGACAAACACACCGTTCTTGCCGAGACAACGCAGGTAGAAATGCGGCTCCTCGAAGGAGATCTGCAGATGTCTCCTGGAAATGAAGCTCGAGTGGCCCATGTTGACATCCACGGAGCCGTGCGACGAATTCCGCCCTACGGTCACCGTCCTCTGGCGCATGACGAACTCGAAGTCCCTGCCTTCCAGGCGAGCGAGGGCCTGCGACGGAGGGGAGAGGGGCATGGATGATGTGATCCCGGGCGAAGTCGAGGAGGAGAGAGTGTACACGGGCGCGATAGAAACGGCCACCGGGCTACAAGGCGCAGATTTGAGGGCCAGCAGGGCTCTCGCTCCGGTATCATCCCCTAAATCAGCCATTTTGTTGAAAAACACAGAGGGGATTGCAAGCGCAACGGCTATGTGTTGGCAGGGTTCACTGTGTTGCTGTTGGTGGTGGTAGTCAAAACATGGAGATGGCGCGTGGAAAACACGTCACGGATTAACGGACTGGAGCGGGGCGCGGGTTAATCCCTCATTTATCTTTCGCTCCTATTGAAATAGTGCGCGGGGAATAGTGCGATATCGTGAATAATCTTAGTGGAGCTATCTAAGATGTTTCTTTTTTTCCTCGACCACGTTCACGAGTCTTCCTCTAAGCTCTCTGGCAAATTAAAGGTTAATTCTGTTGCAGTTCCTGGAACCGGACGACACGTGCGTTACATGTGGCAATAAAAAAGAAGTATATTTGATGTCGAACGCACACGCGGTTGCTCGGATTGTAATTAAATACAGGTGAATTTCGATGGGTAGTATTTCTCGCTCGGTATGAAAAACATTTTGAAAGGTCAAAATAATATGACGTGGTTTGGAGGAGTGACGTCACGGCGCATCGACCATTCTGCGCTCTTTCTGTTTATAAACAGAGAAAGAACAAGGCAGAGGCAAACCCCGGATGCTGGAATCCCCGGATGCTGGAGTTGCACAAGGACACGTTCAGTTGAAGTTGAAACTATGCGCAGTTTCAATTACCAACACAAGGTGTCTGTCTTCACTAGAGCATTGACGTGTGAGCTTTATACAACATCCGAAAGCTGAATAAATAAGCTTTCAATTGATGTATGGTTTGTTATGATAGAACAATATTTGGCCGAGATACAGCTATTTCAGTATATGGAACCTAAGGATGCAAAAAAATCTAAATATTGAGAAAGTCGCCTTTAAAGTTGTCCAAATTAAGTTCTTTGCAATGCATTTTACTAATCAAAAATTAAGTTTTGATATATTTACAGTAGGACATTTACAAAATATCTTCATGGAACATGATCTTTACTTAATTTCCTAATGATTTTTTGGATTTAAAAAAAAAAAATCTAGAGTTTTGACCCATACAATGTATTTTTGGCTATTGCTACAAATATAGCCCAGCGACTTAAGACTGGTTTTGTGGTCCAGGGTCCATAAAGTAAAAGTAGCATGGGTATATTTCAAGCAATAGCCAACAATACATTGTATGGGTCAAATCAATTTTGATCATGTTCCATAAAAATCCATGTTCCATTAAGATATTTAGTAAATTTTATACTGTAAATATAACAAAACTTATTTTTTCTATTAGTAATATGCATTGCTAAGAACTTCATTTTGACAGCTTTAAAACTGATTTTCTCAATATTTAGTTTTTTTTTGCACCCTCAGATTCCAGATTTTCAAATAGTTATATCTCTAACGAATACAGTCGTATCCTAACAAACCATACATCAATGAAAAGCTTATTTATTTCAAATGTTTCAAATGTTTAAAAAATCCACCCTTATGACTCGTTTTGTGGTTCAGGGTCACATATTTCTTCACTTTTTCTGCATTTAATTCTTTTCCGACATTTTAATTCGCATTTGTTCTCTTGATAATTTCATCCTTTTATAAACTGCATAAAATCACTTAATTACTGCATAAGGTTAAATGTACAGCTGGTAAAATAAGTACTGAACACATCACCTTTTTTCTCAGTCAGTGTAATTCTAAAGGTGCTGTTGACTTGAAATTTTCACCAGATGTCGGTAACAACATTCTATAAATACAAAGAAAACAAAACAAATAAGTTCAGAAATTAAGTTATGTGTAATAAAATGGAATTACATGGGGAAAAAGTATTGAACATAAAGAAAAGTAGGTGCAAAAAGGCGTGGAAAGCCAAGACACCAGCTGAAATCTATCAGTAATTAGAAAGCAATCCTGCCCCTTGTCAGTGGAAATTAATATTAGCCGGTTCAGTCCCAACATCGACAGTACCAGGATGATGAAGATGAAACGAGTGGACATTTCAGACAGACAACGATCCCAAACACAGCCAAGAAAACTGTCAACTGACTTCATTAGTCTCAACTAGTTTCTCCATACAGGAGGCTTCTTAAAACTGTCATTACCAACAAAGGCTTTTGTACAAAGCGTTTAATAAATTTCAGTAGCTCAATACTTTTTCCCTGTGTCATTCAATTTTCTTACACGTAACTTAATTTTTGAAATGATTTGTTTTGTTTTATTTGTGTGTATGAATTGCTTGGGCACCTTAAAAAAACATTTACCAGGAAAAATGGTGACGTGTTCAATACGTATTTTACCCGCTGTATAAACTGACGTGTAAGAATCAAGCATTCCAGAGAGCCATGTAATAAACTAATGTAATGTTTCTAAAATCTTACTGTCAGTAATGACTTTAAATACTTGGCCTGTCTGGCCTTACCAAAACCTTTCACAATACTCTTTTGCTGTCTTTTTAATGGATTTCCTTTATGTTTTGGTTCAAATCAGGCAATGATTTGTCTTGTTCAATTCAAATTTAAATATATTTGTATAGCGCTTTTCACGATATATATCGTTGCAAAGCAACTTTACAGCAAATTAAAGTTTTTACAATATATTTAGTAGTAGCTTACCAGTGGTGACTATGTCAAGTTAATGTACATATGGCAGAGATGTATGGTAAAGATCAATTAATGAGGTAATCAAACAGACAAAACTATAGATTAGTAACAAAATTCTGTAGTGCTGTATGTTGTTTCAGGGTTGGCATCATCTGAAGTCCTCTGAGGGGCTGACATCATCTCTTCTTATTTGTTCTGGACTCAGACTGAAGCTTGTGAATTCCTAGTTACCACAGGATGTCAATCCCATGGCAGAGATTTAAACAGAGAGAGTGTGTCTGATCTCCGAATGTTGAAAGCTATTCCAGAGTTCTACAAAGCTCTACCTCCTTTAGCGGACTTTGCTATCCTAGGAACTACCAAAAGTCCAGAGTTTTCCACCTTAGGGAGCGTGATGGATTGTAGCGTGGTAGAAGACTAGTTAGGTACACGGGAGCTAAACCATTAAGGGCCATACAGGTAAGAAGTAATATTTTGTAGCTTATACGGAACCTAATAGGTAGCCATTGCAGAGACTTTAAAATTGGGGTAATATGATCATATTTTTTTTTGACATGGTAAGGACTCTAGCAGCATCTGTAGCTTGTTTATTGAAGATGCAGGACAACCACCTAGTAGTGCATTACAATAGTCCAGTCTGGAGGTTATGAATACATGAACTAGCTTTTCTGTGTCAGAAACAGGTAACATGTTTTGTAGCTTGGCAGTGTTTCTAAGATGAAAGAATGCTGTTTTTGTAACATGGGAAATATGATTTTCAAAAGACAAGTTGCAGTCTAATGTACTGTAACACCTAGACTTTTGACTGTAGTGGAAGTAACAGTACATCTGTCTAGTTGTAGATTGTAAGCCAAGAGATTTGTGGATGTAATGAAGACTTTCTAGGTCAAAATCAAAAATTCAGCCCGTTGGAAGTTGAGTCAGCAGGAAGTGGGAAGGAAAAATGCTGCCTGATTTCCCAAAAACGGTCTTGCACCAAAGGTCTCGACCCTAAAAGATTTCAAACTCACTAGGTTTGGTTTTCCCCCAGTTTCACATAAGCAAATTCACAGATGTCACAAGAATATTTTTGAAGATAAAATAAGGGAAGAGGCCTTAATCTAGGATAGAGTTACAGATGGTTACATCACTTTCAGTGCTGAGGTCAACTGAAAGTATTCAATGATGCAACAGCAGCTATAGTAACACAGTTCCTAACTATACTTAATCATCTAACTACTCATATAATGAAATATATATGAATTCATTCATTTGATAAAGTGGTAATTTAATTTATTTTAACACAATAAATATAAAGTGTGTTAACGTAAATGTTAAAAGAACCTAAAACATACTATGAATCAATTATACATGGGCTTATGATTAATGTGATTATACCCCATTTTGACAAAATAACAGTAAATGCTGGAAAAGCATTTTCTTTTTTAATTCCTGTTTTATACTGGTGGTTTTCCAGGGCATGGAAGCGCAATTAAGACAGTAAGTGGCGTGAAAACAAACAATCTCTTCCTGTTTAGTCTTCATTGCCAACTGAAATGCAAGACACTGGATTCAGTTTTATGGGCTTTCTGGGTGCAATGAATAACCAAAATGACCAAACATAAAGTGTTTCTCACATTGGCACATTTTATGTGGTAAAATAATTCTGATGATATGCTAATAGATCTTTTACAATAGAAAAGAACTTCACATCTGCTTTATTGCTACATGAATATACATTGCATTGATTATATACTGTACAATGTACATATGAATTATTTAGTTGTTTTTATCTTATAAAACATATAACTATATAATTAAATGTGCACAATGTTGCGTCTTTTAAAATACATTTATTAAATGTCAATAAGCATTAAAATGACAAACTGAATGAACCAGGAAGAGCTCAAGGTTCATCAGTCTTAAGGATTATAAATCACACAATGACTCACTTCAGTCAAGTGTAAAACAAGGTGAACATAACACGATTAACATTATATTTAATTGTTAAAAGAGAATTATAATTGTGTAAACATTATAATGTGTTTCAGTCTTCATGATTAAAATGATTGCAACATTTCTTATTATTCATTATTATATAACGTAACTGTTTGGAATTGCATTATTGTTTTTCCTTGTGAGATCTAGGTATAAACTTCAGTGTGATGGGAACCTTAGGCTGAAAAGCGACATTCATCTCTAGAGGGACCTGAGAAAAAAAACAGAAAATAAACAATAATTAATTAATTCAAGATGCAAAGCACAGTCTGTCTCACATAAGTCATGTATATCAATTCTATTTGATGATGTCATTGTACCAACCTGTGTCTCTTTACATGTTTCCACACTGAAGTTCTGAAGCAGCTTCACAACAAGAATCTTCATGATCATTACAGCATATCTCATTCCAATGCAATTTCGAGGCCCGAGTCCAAAAGGCAGGAAAGCGTACTGGTTCATCTCTGATTTACATTCTGGGCTGAACCTATAGTGATATATTAGAAACACATTCAGTTAAGCAATTTTCACTTCAATTAAATTGTCTAAACAAACAGAATCCAATGTTTGTCGATATAAAAATTAAGTTTCAATGGAGTATACTGTATAAATACATCAGTGTTGTTTAATCACTTCTTTTAAAGGGGACATATCATTAAAATCAGACTTTTTCCATGTTTAAGTGCTATATTTGGGTCCCTGGTGCATCTACCAACCCAGAAAATGTAAAAAAAAGAGGACAATCCAGTAGATTTTGGTAAGTCTTTATCTTCAAGCATGTGAAAAAATAAGCCGCTCAAATTTCGCTCTCCCTGTGACATAGAAAGGGGATCTTATTATAATATTACCACCCCTTAAAGCACTTCCAAAACAAAGATTCACATAGAATGTACTCACCCCCTTGTCATCCAAGATGTTAATGTCTTTCTTTCTTCAATCCTAAAGAAATTATGTTTTTTGAGGAAGCATTTTCTCCATATAATGGACTGATATGGTGCCCCGATTTTGAACTTCCAAAATGCAGTTTAAATGTGGCTTCAAACGATCCCAAATGCGGTTGTAAACGATTCCTGCGAGGAAGGAAGGGTCTTATCTAGTGAAACAATGAATTATTTTTATTTAAAAAATAAAATTTAAATACTGTTTAATCTCAAACGCTCGTCTTGCCTTTCTCTCCCTGAACTCTGTGTATTCTGGTTCAAGACAGTTAGGGTATGTCAAAAAACTCCAATTGTATTTTCTCCCTCAACTTCAAAAATCATTTCAAAATCATCCTACATCGCTGCAGAAGTACCGACCCTGTCTTTGCAAAGTGAACATGCAAAGAAGATCAAACACCCTCAACAAAAAAGGTAAAACAGCGATATAGGACAATTTTGAATTTGAGGGGGAACATGAGATGGGAGTTTTTCAAACCAAAAAGCAGTCAGGCGGAGTAAGACAAGACGAGCGTTTCACATTAAAAAGTAAATAAATTGTATTATTTTTATTTAAACCGTTAAAATCGATCGTTACGCTAGATAAGACCCTTCTTTCTTGGCTGGGATCATTTACAACCACATTTGGGATTGTTTGAAGCCGCATTTAAACTGCATTTTGAAAGTTCAAAATCGAGGCACCATATCAGTCCATTATATGGAGAAACATGCTGAAAAGTTTTCCTCAAAAAACATTTCTTTACGACTAAAGAAGAAAGACATGAACATCTTGGACGACAAGGGGGTGACTACATTATATGTGAATCTTTGTTTTGGAACTGGACTTCTCCTTTAATTTCCATGTTTCCATCCACGGTGCCATAATTTTACAGTGTACCAGTTCTAACTAACTGTTCTGTCATTAGCTGCACAAACGAGCACAGAACATTTATGTGTATTTGACAGTTTAAGCGCAATAAGACATGAAAAATCACCCAGTAAGTAAGAATTATTATTGATTTCTAATTTGAATCAGTACATTATAATGAAAACAATATATTAAAAATGTAAATAATTACAGTTTTAGGATCAAAAATTGGGTGAACCCCTGTAAACTTCTGTCCAAGGATCAAGTAGGCGTTCAAACACCCAACCGATTTAATCAGAGATTGTGGAGAGTCACGTCCAGATGCCAGCTAACGTTATTCTTTTTAGCATGGATTTTTTAGCACGAGTGATTATAAGCTTATATAAGTGTGCAGGGATGTGCAGATCAGCTGAATCTGCAGTTAAAAATGAACCACCCATTCATCATATTATCATGCAAAAATAAAGATTAGAATAATTGTAAATGGCAATTAAATGCGATGCGGTTGAAAACTTAGGCGCACCAGTGCAGCCAGTGCAAAAAGTTAGTCTAGAGCCCTGTGTGGGGTATTTTGAGCTGAAACTTCAGACACATTCAGGGGACACCTGAGACTTATACTGCATATTGTAAAAAGGGACATAATAAGTAAAATAAAAAGGATGTTTCCTTACACTCTAAAAGCTGTTTCATACTACTTGCAAATTCCATATGAGAAAAAAATGATTTTGTTCAGCCAGCTTAAATTTGGCATGTGATGTTAATCACATGATCATATGTGAGAAAAACTGAAGTGAGAAAAATTGTGGTTGTGAAAAAAAAATGATAGATGTCATGTCTGATAGATGAATCACATCACCTCTCTGGTCTGAACTCCTCTGGAGAGTCCCAGAGCTGCGGGTCACGACACAAAACATATACAGGAATTCCAATCAGAGTGTCCTTTGGTATGGTCACCCCATTGAGCTCCACAGTTTTCTTAGAGGACCTCTCCAAGCGTGGTGCAGTGGGAAGGAGGCGCATTGATTCGTTGATAGCCATTTCTAAGTAATCCATTTTCATCAGTGCTTCATATGTGATGGGAGTCTAATTAAATAAAAAAACAAGACCGATGCGTATTATGGTTTGTTTTAAACCTAAACTCTAAACCTAAAACCCTAGAACTGTCTTAAAATAGACTCTCTACACAAAAACTATGAACAAAGCAGAAGCCAGTGTGCTCACTTCAAGAGGGAAGTTTTTGTCAATCTCCTCAACCAGCTTTTCCAGACAGTCTGGATTAGTGGCAAGATTATAGAGGAGGAAAGTGAGAGTGGTGCTTGTCGTCTCATAACCTCCGAGAATGAAAACCAGGGACTGGGAGAGAATCTCGTGGTCTGTCAGTCCTATCAAATTCACAAAACCACATATCTGAAAACAAGATGCATTTGAAATAAAAGAGTCTATAATGTGTAAATTCTGTACTGTCTCTCAAACCTTTTGCTGGTTGCTCTTCTGTGTCACCAAAATGATCACCGGGTATTTGATTTTGGAGCATGAGCTGGAGAAAGTCTACCCGACCCTTATTAAAAACACAGAAGCATCAAAATCATTCCCAGACCTAAAAGATAGTGAGATTGTCATAGTGAGATAGTGACAAACATACCTTTGATTCCGTGTTGTGGTCGTCCTTAATCTTTCTCAAGGCACTGTAGAAAAATTCCATAGACGACTTTGAGAAAAGAGTAATCCCCATTTTCTTCAAAACCAGTGCAAGGGAGGGAAACAAAACTGAAATAAGAAAATACATTTAATTTTTGTTTTGTTTTTCATTATTTCTGTTAATTTTCCAATATTATTATATAAAACAATAACATACGCAGTAGCAGCAGGAGAGGATTGAACATATTAAACTGGACGAACTTCTTGACATTGGTAACGAAAGGATCATCTGCTTTGTTTATGGAGTCGATGTCAACGCTAAAGGAGGAGCTGGTAACCACATCCATACTATATGGACCCACAACTCTGGAATAAAAAGAGTTTTCTTATTAAATATATAATATACAGTAAGTGATCATTTAAATATAATTACTTTGTCATTATGTCATTATAACTTATGTCTTTTACCACATTGTTTATACATATATTAGACTATGGTGGGCGATATTATTTTGATGATGTAAAATGATTGCACTTGGTGAGCTACTGACAGAACCTCTTGCCTCGGAATAAGCATTTCAGAAAATAAAATACTGATACAATGCCACATTGTGTGGCTTTTGGTTGTAATTTTTTTAGTCGAAGGGCAGCGAGAAGTGATGTAATGCTTTCCTAGTGATAAGAAGAGGAGAAAAGAATGGGAAGACCCACTGTTTTCTTCACTTTAGCCCTGATGCCTTTGATGCTTTTAGTAGACCACAAATGGCAGAGACAAGAAATGCTAGATGCCATCCTGGCAGGATGCAAACATGGCAACCCTTGTCATGATGCCGCAGCCACTGAAAGAGTTTCTCAGCGTGGATTTCACTTGATATCCTGGGGCGTTTAGACTCATTGTGGGGGAAAACGATGGTTTAAGCCTACGCTTATTTCCATTGCCACCTATAAGCTCTTTCAGTAGCTGTAGTCATCATATCAGTATCTTATTTTCTGAGTTGTGTTGTGGTAAAAATATCAACAGGTTGCGCCAGTAGATCACCAAGTGAAACCATTTTACATTATCAAAATAATGGCGCCCCAAATAGTCCAAAATATGTCTAAAACATTGGGGATTATAACATACATTTTTCAGGAGTTTTTTACTACATATTTCAGTAAGACACATCATTTACATTATATTAAACCATACATGTCTTAATACCCCATGATCCCTTTAATAAATGAATTTCAAAGTAAATACTTCAGTAAAGTTCTGTTTAAGGACAAATGTCACACATACTCTTTTACTTTAACTGGCTGCTCGTGGTCTTTCTTTTGCATGTTTTCAATAAAACGATCTGCATGTATCACAGCTATGGGAAATATCTGAAACGTATTTACAAATAAGTGTTAGTTACACATGTTATAAAATGCATTGGGCTTTGCCTCATTTCCATTTGAACTTCTAAACCACTGACTGAATGTACTGTTCTGTAAAGAAGCTGAGAATATTGGGACTAGACTCCAATGTATGATATAGCTCACATTATGGGCTTTTACTGTACCTCCTTCAGTCGACCACTTGTGAAATACGGGGAGAGTGTACTACGCATTCTCTTCCATCTGTCATCTTGAACCATAATTATGCCATCAGCAAAGGGACCAGCCAGACCTGTAGTTCTTTTCTGTATTACAAAAATTACAAAATGATGACCTTTACTGAATCTTCAGCTGTCTCTGAATTGCCGTAATAGCACTTTGTTTTGGTTTTGGCAAGCTTACCCTTCTGTTTATAAAGTTAGAATAACATTCTTTCACCAAAATCACTTTGATCATTTCCAGGTCAGTGACCATTAAAATTGGGAGCCTTCCATCATAAATCCTGAGCAATGAAAAAAATACTGATCAGTTTCCAGTGATTCAGGCAAATACCACTAAACTGTTGTGCTTTACTAATAAAATACACTGTTAGGAAGGACATGCACATGCTATACAGGTTAAAAAAGTACAATGTGTTTTTGTGGTAAGCTGGAGTAGTAATAGTTACTGTATTAAAAACAAACTGTTTATTAATGTGTGAGAAGCTTGCTATGTTGTGAAATATCTAAACTGTACGTTTTACATTTTACTCATGTAACATGACATAGTTTCTACACTCCATTTGTAGTTTCTTCATTTATATGTAATTTCACTCTTTTAATGACATTTTGCCCACAGTATAGGTGTGTATATATAGTATAACTGGAATGACAAATATTATATTTAAGTATTAATAGTCCAAGTATTATCAATTTAATGTTTGATTCTTTTAACACAATAAATGTATTGAGACTCACCCCCAAACTTTTCCATACTTCTTAGCACACTCCATATCGAAATTGCACAAACCCTAAAATATATTTGCATACAGACAATTATTCAGAGAGAAATTAAAAGAGTGAATTACTCTTTACATAATGAATAACTCACTTTAGCATATGAGAGAAGAGTGCCCAAGAAAGGCCAAGGCCTTGGTCCTGGGATTCCCAGTTTTTTGAAAAATCTATGTGGCCAAACACCCCAACTACAGTGGGATAAATAACACAGATATAAGACTACAAACAATTATTAAAATAATATGCATTTAATAGAAACAGAGATTAGGGTGACCAGAACTGTTTTGACCATGTTAATCACATTCAGATTTCTGCAGTACACCTCCACATTTCTTCTGTATGACGTACATACTCCTTGTTCTACACTGCTACATATTTACAGTAGAGGGTTTTAAGGAACGTTTCAACATAATTTAACACAAATATTTATGTTGAAACATAAAATGCAACTTGAAAATGCGATTTAACTATGACGAGAGTACGTGCAGTTGTCATAACATCCAGATGCAACGATTAGCACGCTGATTTCCTTTAATGCATTATAATGAAATCACTTCTGCTGCTTGAAAACAACGTCTTTTAGGATTCATGCAACTTAACGCAATGACATAAACAATGCATTTCAGTAAATCTGACTGAAAATAGACAAACAACCTACATTTGTTTGGGTTCAGTGCAGTGTATATTCTATAATATTTGATCCTCCTCCTGTCATAAATGCCGCATTCTCGGTGTAACATTTATAGAAATCAGTTTATTTTCGATAAAGAAGCGTATTAGCAGTGAAAAGCACACTTTCTGCATTCATGACTATCAGTAAATCAACTTGACGTTGCAATGGTCGTCTCTGGAAACGATACCGGACATAGTGGCTAGAACAACAAGAAGGACATGCGGCGTCAAAGGACATGGTCAGTGATTCTGACAGCTAAAACCAGGACATATTTACAATTTTAGAGTTGTCGGTTCACCAGGGCACACCTCGTATCTGGTCACCCTAATATAGATAATAATCCAAAAGCTATAACAAAGAATAATAACACAGAATAATTTGACCTGTGAATAAATACTCACATAAACAGGAGCGTTATGACCAGAACCACCAGGGTCCAGGTCACAGACAGAGATGGGAGATCAATCATTGTAAGTCAGCTGTCAGTCACTGTATTCTTCAGTCCAAAGTCAGTGAACTTCAGATGAAGTGCTGCTGGTTTTATTGATGATCCGGTAATAGGCGTGGTTTACAGGTGTGCATGACGACCAAATAAGGCATAAATCGACAGGTTATGACCGTTTTGACACTTCTGATATATAAATATTGTGTTGAGTCATCGGTGTTAACTGCACTGGGCAGGAGAGGCAACATGAGCCTTCAGTAATTCCTTTGTTGAAAACATGCATCAAAACGTCGAAAGATACACAAAATGTAATTTCCAACATAAACGGAATCGTCTTACATTGTCAAATAGAGTATCACATCGTTTCTACTCACCTCACAATAGAGTAAACCTCGAGCTAAAAATCTCAATAAAACAAACTCATGCAAAGAGCAATGTTAAAAATGTATTCTAACAGTTTATAGTGACACCCATTGGACAAAAAGAGTAGCAGAGAGACTTCAGAATAGAGGACTGAGACAAAACAGGCTGCTGGCTGGACTGTGAAGGTTAGTTTCTGTATGCAGGGATTGTGTTTGAGTTGGCAAACAGTGCTACAGTCTCTTTTGATGTGGTACAATGCTGCCATAGTATTAAACAAACCAAATCAAATCTTTAGTAGTGAGAAGAAAAAAATTCTCAACTGATGCAACTCTTTGATGAATCTTAAGTATGAACAGAGGGCGCTACAGGTGTTTGTATGTTATTGGTTGTTTCAGCCGTCTGTAAAAAAAAACCCCTACCAATCACAATTTTTGATACGTTTTATTGTGGGCGTTGCATAATAACAGCCCTGTGTAACAGTTATCAGTGAGACAAAAATAAAGTTTAGTGTTGACAGAATAACTATGTTTTCCACATCACACATCAGTTCTGTAGATTTTTGTTTTTTTGTTTTCCTGGTGTTGCTACTAAAGATAATTTAATATCAAAGTCCAGAACAATTTTTTGCAGTTTGTTTACCTAATATTATAAATAAGGGGTCTGTTTGTCACACAGAAGAGATCTTTAGCAGTTGTTTTGGAAGCTGACTTTTAATGTGTAGTTCATTTTTTTAAACCTGTCATTAAAACCAAAACACCCACATCATAATAGTTATGCTAAAACAACTGGGGAATAGAACAACGAAGAAAACCAATAGCTGTCAGATGTGAGCCAACTATAAAATAAAGGAATATATCTAAACAGACAAGTTAAAGGAGAAGTCCACTTCCAGAACAACAATTTACCATTAATTTACTCACCCCCTTGTCATCCAAGATGTTCATGTCTTTCTGTCTTCAGTCGTAAAGAAATTATGGTTTTTAAAGAAAGCATTACAGGATTTTTTTTCCATATAATGGACTTCAATGGTGCCTCGATATTGAACTTGCAAAATGTCGTTTAAATGCAGCTTCAAAGGGCTTTAAACGATCCCATCCACAGAAGAAGGGTCTTATCTACCGAAACGATCTGTCAATTTTTCCTAAAAATACAAATTTGTATACTTTTTAAGCACAAAAGCTTGTGTAGCACTAGCTCTGGGATGCACGTCCACGACGCTATGTACTGTTGAATCACGTCGAAAGGTCACGCTCGACGTAGGCGGAACAACTGACCCAGTGTTTACAAAGTGAACGTGTAAAGACGATTCCGAAGTTGTACGAGAAAATGAGATGGAGTTTTTCGCCATACTCTACCTTTTTGAGCCGGATTACACAGACGATGAACTTAGACGTGATTCCATAACATGAATTCAAAACATATACAAAAAAAAAAAAAAAAAAAAGATGGATCGTTTCGCTAGATAAAACACTTCTTCCGCGGATGGGATCGTTTGGAGCCCTTTGAAGCTGCATTTAAACTGCATTTCGCAAGTTCAAAATCGGGGCACCATTGAAGTCCATTATATGGAAAAAAACCTTATCTTTCATATTATTTTACAGATATTTTACAGTAACCTTCTAATCAAAACAGAAAAATGAAGTGTGTGTTCTCTTGTCTCTTATTAAAGCACATGATCCTGTCTCACACAGCTAAAATAATAACTCTTTACATTGCATTCATTGTTTATACTGTTTAATGAAACATACACAATGATACACTTTGAATAATGTGTTTTTACATTTAAAACAGTGTATACAAAGTAAAAGATACAAAATGAATGAATCAGGAAGAGCTGAAACTGTCGGCACCACAAATCCAAAAATATGATGCAAAAGGTGTATTTAATCATAATAACTGTAATATAATTTCAAGTAATTTTGTTTTTGCTGTATAACATAGTATATATATAAAAAACTCAATTATATGGAAATGTTCTACATTTTAATTATCCGTTTGCCTAGCGAGACCTTGGTGTAAACTTCAGTGTGATGGGAGCCTTCGGCTGAAAAATAGCATTCAGCTCTAGAGGGATCTGAAAACAAGAGAAAATAAAGAATATGCATTTTTAACTTCCTGTTTAATTAAGAGGCAAAACAGTCTGTTTCACATAACCAGTGTGTATGTACTGATGAAATGATGTACCAACCTGTGTCTCTTTACATGTTTCCACAGTGAAGTTCTGAAGCAGCTTCACAACAAGAAGCTTCATGATCATTTGGGCGAATCTCATTCCAATGCAATTTCGAGGCCCGAGTCCAAAAGGCATGAAAGCGTACTGGTTAATCTCAGACTTACTTTCTGGGCTGAACCTGTAAAAAATGATAAGGGACACATAAAGTTTAGATCAGGTTATATATGAGAAAAACTGAAGTCAGAAGAACTGTGGCTGTGCAGGAAATGCTCAGAAAGCATCAGTTTCTGATGAATCACATCACCTCTCTGGTCTGAACTCCTCTGGAGAGTCCCAAAGCTGTGGGTCACGATTCAAAACATATGTAGGAATTCCAACCAAAGTGTCCTTTGGTATGGTCACCCCATTGATCTCCACAGTTTTCTTAGAGAGCCTCTCTAAGCGTGGTGCAGTGGGAAAGAGGCGCAATGATTCATTGATGGCCATTTCCAAGTAATCGATTTTCATCAGTGCTTCATATGTGATGGGAGTCTAATTAAATAAAAAAACAAGACATGCCAATGTATATTATGGCTTTGTTTTAAAACAACTTCCTGTTCCTTAATTAAAACAACTAAATGCTAAAACTGCCTTAAAGGAATAGTTTTAAAATTTACTGAGGCCATCCAAAATGTAGATGATTTTGTTTCTTCATCAGAACAGATTTTGAGAAATGTAGCAATCACTTGCACACATGGATCCTTAGCAGTGAATGGGTGCCGTCAGAATGAGAGTCCAAACAGCTGCTAAAAACTTTACAATAATCCACATGACTCCAGTCCATCATTTAATGTCTTATGAACTGAAAAGCCAAGTTGTTAAACACATTCACCATTAAGGCGTTTCAACTTTAAACCATTTTTTTTTGGTCAAAATATGACTTCATAATCTATAATAACACTTCCTCCAGTGAAAAGGTCTGTCCCATGTTGTTCTTTCACATCAAAATCCGACCAACATATTTGTTTAGAACAGTTTTAGACAGTTTTCTCGTATAAATGGTGCTTGATCTAAGCATAACTCTCTTCTGATTCAGATGAGATGCTGGAAAAAATATTGACAGAGAACTTGTATTTTAGATACAACAGTTTGAAGTTAAAACATTTTAACAATTGATTTGTTTCTTACAAACACAAAGCTTTTCACTTCACAAGACATAATTGATGAACTGGAGTCGTGTGGATAACTTGTGAATTATTGTGATTATTGTGGCACCCATTCACTTCAGAGGATCCATTGGTCAGCAAATGTAATGCTAAATTTCTCCAAATCTGTTCTGATGAAGAAACAAACTCATCTACATCTTGGATGGCCTGATTTTTGGGTAAACTATTTCTTTAAGATTGACTCCCTACACACACACACACACACACACATAAAAATCTCTACACAAAATCTAATAACAGAGCAGAAGCCTTTTTGTTCTCACATTAGGAGGGAAGTTTTTGTCAATCTCCTCAACCAGCTTTTTCAGGCAGTCTGGATTAGTGGCAAGATTATAGAGGAGGTAAGTGAGAGTGGTGCTTGTCGTCTCATAACCTCCGAGAATGAAAACGAAGGACTGGGAGAGAATCTCGTGGTCTGTCAGTCCTATCAAATTCACAAAAAAGCATATTTGAAAACAAGTTGCATTTGAAATGAAAGAGTCTATAATGTGTAAAATCTCAAACCTTTTGTTGGTTGCTCAGCTGTGTCCTCAAAATGATCACCAGGTATTTGATTCTGGATCATGAGTTTGAGAAAGTCTACCCGACCCTGATTAAAAACACAAAGATGTAATTTACTGAAGCATCAACATCTGTGCAAAATCTGAAGCTGTAGCTGAAGAGTGAAATAATGACAAACATACATCTGGTTTGTTGTTGTGATCGTCCTTAATCTTTTTCAGGGCACTGTAGAAAAATTGTATAGATGATCTTGAAAAAGGACTTATCCCCAGTTTTCCCAAAAGATTTGCAAGGGCGGGAAATAAAGCTGAGATAAAAAATATATATTTTTAGATCTCAAAACAGTACCTGTAAAATTAATTTATAATGCAAATCAACAAACATACTTAAAATCAGAATGAGAGGACTGAACAGGTTGAACGTGAAAAATTTCTTGATGTTGGTAACGAAAGGATCATCTGCGTTGTTTATGGAGTCCATGTCAACGCTAAAGGAGGAGCTGGTGACCACATCCATACTATATGGAGCCATAATGCTGAAATAAAAATAGTGCTTGTCTTATTAGATATATTATATAGTGATCATTAACATATCATTACTTTTTAACAAAGCTAATGTCATCTACAATAATCAAAACCTTTACTGATAATTTAAATGAATTTTATGGTTTTATGTACTACCAGTCAATAGGAAATAAGCAATAAATTACATTTTAAAATATATTCGAATAGAAAACAGTTCATTTAAAATGTATAAAAATTATAGTAAAAATATTTCAAAATATTACTGCTTTTGCTGTACTTTGGACCAAATATATGCAAGCTTGGTGAACAGAAAAACATGAATAATCTTACTGTTCTAAAACCTTCGACTGGTAGTGTAAACAGAATTCTACTGCAGTAGATACTTCAGTAAAGTCAATGATTAACTATGAATGCTCTTTATGTTTTGTTTAAGGACAGATGTCACACTTACTCTTTTATTTTAACTGGTTGGTCATGGGCTCTCTTTTGCATATTTTGAATGAAACGATCTGCATGTGTCACAGCTATGGGAAAAATCTGAAACATATTTACAAATAAGTGTTAGTTACACAAGTGTCAGAGTACAACAAGTAGAGTATAAAATAAATAATACAAATCTAAATATTACATAAAAGCACATAATAAAGTGTTCTGCAACAACAAGTTCTATATAGAAGTAGAGAATACTGAGAAAATAACTGCCAATGTCTGAAACAGCTCATATCAAAGGGACGGTTTACTCTACAACATGAGAGATGACAGAATTTGGGTGAACTATCACTTTAAGGGCCTGTACTGTACCTCCTTCAGTCGACCACTTGTGAAATACGGAGAGAGCGAACTGCGGATTCTCTTCCATCTCTCATCTTTAACTAAAGTTATTCCATCAGCAAAGGGTCCAGCAAGGTCTGCATTTGTTTCCTGTACAAATACCAAAATAATGATGTTTACTGGGGTGTAAAACAAAATCCTCAGCTTCCTGCCATTATCACACTTTCTGTACAACTTTGAAGGTGAGCTTACCCTTCTGTTAGTAAAGGTAGAATAACATTCTTTCACCATAATTGCTTTGATCATTTCCAGGTCAGCAACCATTAATATTGGGAGCCTTCCATCATAGATCCTAAAAAATGAAAGGAATATTGATGAGTTTGCACTCACAGTGATTCAGAGAAATACCAACACTACCTTTCAAAAGTCTGGAGTCAGTACTTTTTTTTTTTTTTTTTTTTATACAAGGATGCATTAAATAGATCAAAAGTGACATTAAATACATTTATAATGTTACAAAAGATTTCTGTTTCAAATAAATGCTGTTCTTTTGAGCTTTCTATTCAAAACCTATTTTTTAACAAAAATATTTGTTAATAATATTCATTTAGAACAACTGTTTTTCAACAATATTTAGATTTTTTGCACCCTCAAGAAACATTAGCAAATCAGTATATTAGAATGATTCCTGAAGAATCATTTGATAATGAAGTCTGGAATAATGGCAAAATAAATTACATTTTAAAATATGTTAAAATAGAAAGCAGATATTTAAAATAAAATTACACAAAATAATAATATTTTGCAATATTTTATTTATTTATTTATTTATTTTTTTTAATAAATGCAGCCTTGGTTAAAAGACTTCATTAAACCTGACTTAAGCATAACATCATATTGAATGTAAATATATGACTGAGACTCACCCCCAAACTTTTCCATACTTCTTATAACACTCCATGTCGAAATTGTAAAAACCCTAAAATACATTTGCATATAGACATTTAATTAAAAAAGATATAAAATCCTTATTGCTCCAGTATTTGAATACACCACCCTATATTGTTCTACAGCTGTTACATAATGAATTACTCACTTTAGTGTATGAGAGAAATGTGCCAAAGAAAGGCAAGGGCCTTGGTCCTGGAATTCCCAGTTTCTTGAAAAATCCATGCGGCCAAATACCATAACTACAGTGGGATTAATAACAGATATATCAGACTACAAATAACCACATGAGATCCATTAGATGTAGATACAACTGTTCAGTGATTTAGTAAACAAATACATCACACTGCTAATTAAAACTAGATTAAATACACATATTATTACAGATACTGAACTAAAAGCTATAACACAGAATACTGCACAGGCTAATAATAACTTCTATGACTTCTTGTTGTTTAATACTCACATAAACAGGAGTGTCAAGACCAGAACCACCAGGGTCCAGGTCACAGAGAGAGATGAGAGCTCAATCATTGTACTGTAAGTCAGCTGTCAGTCTAGCACTGTATTCTTCAGTTGAGCAGTCCTTCTCCACACCAGTGCTGTCGGTTTGTATTTACTTTAATCAGACGGCGCATGATCTGGAAGTGGGCGTGATTTACAGGTAAGCATGACGACCAAATAAGGTATTAAAAGACAGCTTATTGTAGTTGCACCTGACATATTTACGTGTCGAGTTATCGGTGTTCACTGCATTATCTAGCCAGCAGAGGTGAAGTAGGGGAGTGCGGGGCACAACCTAACACTTTTTAATTTCTCACTTTGTGTAAATCCACGTGGGGTTCAGAGTATATTTTTATCCACGTTAATTTCACACTTGTCTAGTACATATATATTGCTTTGTTTCATAATTACAGTGCATACGTTTTTTGTTATTTACCTCAAAAGAAAGGAAGTGAAAAGTGACATGCCCCGTAGGTGGGGTACATTGTAACACGTGAGGGGAACGTTGTAACATGACCATATGACAGCTTAAAATGTTGTCTGATCGAATAAAAAAAATATATACGACAAACTGAAATATTTTGTCACTAAAATAAAATAATTAACTTTTACAAATAAAATAATGGCGTTTTTTAAGAATTAAAAATCAACTATTTTTTGAGTTTCACAATGAACACATCACAACCATGCGTGGGACGTCCTGATCACAAAACACAGCTATACAGTGCAGTTCAAAACAATGTGCACAATTAAATGAAACACATTCAGACATTCAAAAAAAAAACAAACAAACAAACAAAAAAAAACACTCCCCTCCCTCCAAACACAGCTCTCATAGTACACGAGACACATAAACGAGCCAAAATGCTTTACATTTCTTGAAATAATAATTTCTGAATATTGTCAGTCTTTATTTACCTGTTTATTGTGGTATCTTATTAAAATCCATAAACGTAAATAGTGAAAATTACATGGCTAATGTCATAGAATAGCATAGTTTAATAATAGCGGGCAGACTGTAATGCAGTGTTACAACTTTCCCCATCAGCGCGACTGGAATATAAAACTGGTTCGTGTCTTCTGCTGGTTTGCCAAGCATTAATAAACCATCTAAACTGATAAACAACAGATTGGAGATTAAAATAATAGCAGATTTGTCTCATTTTAAATATATACTAACATTATTATTACTTCAGCCAGAAATGTACGTTTACTATGGTAAAATAAATATTCAGCAATATCTCCAAAAGGCTTTTGAATTCCGGCGCACTTTTGTCTCTGTATAGTGTTGCTATGGCAACTATTAAATACCGTAAATTTAGTTAAGATAGCATGTGTGGAAATATTTAAACCAGGTGTTACAACTAACCCCGCGTTAGTTTGTGCCCCGCGTTCCCCTATTACTAACGTTACAAAAAGCCATGTACCATAGTGCTTAACTGTAGCATTTGTTATAATAAGACCAGGCCAATAATTACTTTTTTTTTTTTTTTTTAAATTGATCAATATAGCATTTGTTAGCCAATAGCTACAACATGCCACAGTTGTAATATAAATCTATAGGGAAAAATCTATTCCCTTAACAGATAATTTAATATAAAGTATTCTACAAGAAGTTAGAATACATTTTAAGCAATAAATAAGCCTACAATAAATTCTTGTATAGGTGGTCATGAGTAGTTTAAAAAGATTTTAATATATGTTAGTGCTGGTTCAAAACTGTTTTCTATTTTCATCCGTCTTTTAGTTTATTTGCCCTTTTTACATACTGTTTAACTTCTCCAAAGCATTTTAAAGTGTCTTTTTCTCTAAATAATCCAAATAGATCACATAGGCTATTTGACCATCACCCCCGCGATAGGAATGGCCCGTGCAAATCTTATCACTTGTCTCTTTCCCATAAAAGTGGGTGCAGCCATTTGTACATTTTTGCGTCTGGCTTCCAGTCTCATCCACTTCCAGCTATTTTTAGCTGCACAAAAAGCTCGTTTTGCTGCTTGATATTGCAAACTAGTGTGTCTTACCATATTATTTTAATGTATTATCTTAATTATGAACACACTGGCTTGTAGTGCAAACTGTTTAACCGTTTACTGCACTTCGGTAGTCTTCTCGTTATTTCCCTATGGCGGATAATGAACCGTCTAACACATTACCAGAAAACAGCTTACTTCCGCATTGAAAAATAAGGTACGATGCTCGAAATTGCCTTATTCAAGGTTTCCATTAACCACGGTATAAAGATGGGGTGTCTCTAATGGTAAAGTACAATTGTTGGGATTGAATGGATCAAAAGCAAGTCTTTGGGAACAACTAGAAACTATTTGGAACTCAGTAACAATGGAGACTGTGAAGAAGTGCATAAAATTATGCTAGCAAGAATGCATGCTTTTGTCAAGGCCAAAGGATGCCATGCAAAATAAAAATCAAATATTTCTTTCTTTCTAGATTTCTATATTTATTATATATATTTCTATATTTATTATTTACAATGGTTTTGTTGTTGTCAATTCAATTAGTTAACATTTTTACACTGATTAGTTTGTTTTTCTGCATACATTGATCTGTTTCATGAATTGTTAGTGTACAGTTAAAATTGTGCTGAAAACTGTCCATAGATTCCCTAACAATCAGCCAAACAGGCAGGACAGCGAATACAAAATACAGCTACAGACTATTCTGATAAAAGTGATTGTTTGATGACATGCTTTCCAGAATCTGTATGAAACTTTTTTCCCATCATGATTTAGTTTGCATGTTGACATAACATCAAGAAGACATTGTAGTTTGAGGCATTTAAGTGAACAACAAACATTTAATTTATCATAAAAAATCTTTACTTCATGAACGTCCATGACATACACTTGTGCTAAAACAGTTGGTGGAACTGAAACGAACATTTCCATAACAGTACACTCTTGTTTGATTACTGTACTTGTTGTGTTGGCATTTTCAAGAACTGCAAAAATTCATACGTCTTGTGAAAGAACAACGGAACTACTGTACGTCACTTCTGAAGAACACTACTGGTGAACAACAAAATTCATACAAATTAACTCTAAAATCGCACTGTAAAATTACACTTTTTACAAGCCTGTAAAAAAAAGCAAATATTCCATCGAAAGAAGGAAACTGAAATATTTATGGCTCAAAAGTGCAGAACACATGTGCAAAGCAACCGCATACTGATCTCCTCACATACAAATCATACAATCGTTCATTAAATAATTTCAAGTGAGTGTTTGCAGTTCCTAAGCGAGGCCAAACAGACAGGAACAAAACAAGAAGAGTAAAAGCAAAAAAAAGAAAAAACTATGAACTTGAATTTTGAAATGTGTGAGAATGAGCAATGGCACAAATCACAACACATCTGGCACTGTCTCACCGTCTGATTACACAGAGGCAGGGAACCAGAGCTGTCTGGCTTCTTGCTGGTGAGTCTATAGAGAATGTACTGAGAACAACCGTGCTTCATTATCCAGGTCGCGTAAACGCGAATCAAATCCATTAGAGAAGATTTACATTTCATGACCTTTACGATCTCAAGTGCAACATGTATATATAGACACTGACAGTGAGATGAGATTATTCAGACAAGAGTATACAGTAATTACAGCGTGTTTTTCACATAGCTTTTTCCTTATGTTCTTTTCAGTGTGGTAAGGGCAGGAATGTTAAGTGTGAATATATGCCGCTCTTCAGAGCGGGAATGTCTCGTCACATCTATAGGCGTTTTCTGCTGCGTCCTGCTTAGCAAAACCACAGACATCTATGCATCTTTCACAACCAAGGCTGCAAACAGGAGGGACACGTATATTAACAGTAACTCTGATTAGTCTTCGGTATCGGTGTATAAAAATCATTTCTTCTTCCCTTGATGATCACGATCACTAATCGAGTACATTCAGGATCCAGCAACTCGATGAGCGGTCTCATGTGATGTCTCTTGTAGTGCTCGTGGTGATAGTACTGTGCGAAACCAGAGAATTTCCTCTGCAACTATGTTGTCCGAGCTGCAAAGAGGGGTCCGGGTCCTCTTGTGTGTCACACGAACGAGGAGAAGCCTGTGACGGGAGTTCGTGAGCCTGGGGCGGGCTGCCCGGCGGGGGTGTAGACCCCGCCAACGCTGTGCTGCGTGACCACTGTCTGATAGTAGGACTCGGTGTCCCCGCTGGCACATTCATCGTAGGAACAGGCCAGCGTCTGCTTCAGCCCCTTCTGCTGCCGCTTCCACGAGTTGAAGTACGATGGGTCGCTCATGTAGTGATTCACGAACGAGTGTTTGATCGGCTCCTCTTCGCACTCGCTGTCTGTGGCCTGAACGGGGAAATATGAGAGGGGAAATCAGACACTTGGAAGATTTACAGTCATGGCCAAAAATATTGGCACCCTTGCAATTCTGTCAGAAAATGCAACACTTCTCTCAATTGCAAATGTTTTGGTATTTATGTGCTTATTGTTTTTGTTTGCACTGCAATAACTCAAAAAAACAGAGAAGAAAAGTCAAACTTGATAAAATTTCACACAGAACTCAAAAATGGACTGGACAAATTGATTGACACCTTGTCAAAATTGTAGAAAATAATTGCTTTTCAAGCTTGTGATGCTCCTGTAATTTGTATTTAGACACACCTGTGGCAAGTAACAGGTTTGGGCAATATAGTAGTCACACTTACTACACGCAACCAGTTAAAATGGAGAAAAGTTGCCTCAACCTTTGTGTTGTATGTCACACTGAGCATGGAGAAAAGAAAGAAGTGTAAAGAGTTGTCTGTGGATTTGAAAGAAAAAAGTTGTGGAAAAACATAGACAATCTCAAGGCTACAAGTCCATCTCCAGAGATCTTAATGTTCCTGGATCCACTGTGTGCAAGATCATCAACGACGGAAGAGCAAAATTAATGAAAAATTACAACGAAGGATTGTTCGAATGGTGGATAAAGAACCCCGATTAACTTCCAAACAAATCACGGGATGCTATGATAGGAGACCCAGGAGGACACCACTGCTGACACAAAGGCATAAAAAAGCAAGACTGGAGTTAAACTTACGTAAAAAACCACAATCCTTCTTAGAGAATGTACTGTGGACAGATGAGACAAAAGTAGAGCTTTTTGGTAAAGGACATCACGGCACTGTTTACAGAAAAAGAAATGAGGCCTTCAAAGAAAAGAACAGTCCATACAGTTAAACATGTTGGAGGTTCAAAGATGTTTTGGGGTTGCTTTGCTGCTTCTGGCACTGGATGCCTTGACTGTGTGAACAGTAACATGAAATCTGATGATTACCAAAGAATTCTGGGGCGCAACATAGTGGCCAGTGTCAGAAAGCTGCGTCTCCACCAGAGGTCATGGGTCTTCCAGCAGGACAATGACCCGAAACACACTTCAAAATGCACTCAGAAATGGTCACAAACAAAGCACTAGAGAGTTCTGAAATAGCCAGCAATGAGTCTAGATCTGAATCCCATACAAAACCTGTGGAGAGATCTCAGAACAACAGTTGGGAGAAGGTAACCTTTAAATCTAAATGACCTGGAGCAGTTTGCAAAAGAAGAGTGGTCCAAAATTCCAATAGAGAGGTGTAAGAAACTCATTCATGATTACAGGAAGCAAATGATTTCAGTTATTTTTTTCCAAAGGAGATGCAAACAAAAAAAAAATAAACATGTGAGTACCAAAACATTTGCAACTGCAACAGTTTTCTGAGAGAAGGATTGCATTTTCTGACAGAATTGCAAGGGTGCTGACATTTCTGGCCATGACTGCATGTTGCGATATTCTGTATGTAAGAGATAATATGCAATAAGGCTGCCCCCTAACAGTCGATTAGAAGAGGCTTGGTCGGCCAATTTTTTTCGCAGAAAAAATAAAACGCAGTCTGTGATGGACAGATCTTTAATGGCTGGTCTATGTGGTAATAGCCCCTAGGCTGCTCTTTGTGTGAGGCCCCCCCTTAATTATTATGCTTTACTGGAGAAATGTATTTAATGCCATATATCAGTGGTGGCGAACCTGGTCCTGGAGAGCCACAGCCCTGCAGAGTTCAGCTCCAACCCTAATAAATACTCACCTGCCTGTAGCTCCTTAGTAACCATTCAGACTTTGATTAGCTTGTTCAGGTGTGTTTGATTAAGGCTGAACCAAAACTCTGCAGGGCTGCGGCTCTCCAGGACCAACGTTCACCAGCCCTGCCATATATGGTCCTCACGCAAATAAGGTAAACTGGCATACACACACAATGAGACAGCCAATCCCACAGTGTTTCTCCTTGTCTTTTGTTGTTTGATTATCATTAACACTGACATTTAATTCAAGAGACAAGATGAGAGATTCAAGTTCACAAGAAGGAGACGAGGTCAATGTTTTTACACATTTTTAAAAAATTCTCAGTGATCAAATACATGACCTGGTCTGCAGGTGCATTTTTAATTGTTTTAACTTATCTTGTAATAAATGTCATTTCAGTTCTACTTTCTGAGTGTGAATTATTATATGCAGTAAAAAATAACAACACTCAAGCACTGTTAAAGGTTTTGCCAGAAACCCAACTGACTGGCTTCTTTCCTGTATGATTTCAAGTCTCTTCAGACCTTAGAACTGTACATGAATTATGAGCTTCTAGAACGTTTGACCCCTTAACTGAAGATCTTTTTACAAATGGAACAAACAGTATAAATAACAATAGTCGTATTAAGTGCAAACAATAAGTGCAGCCATAAAAGTAGGCTAGATTACTCTCTCAATATTCAAAGTGCAAATAGAGACCAAAATTTTCAAGCATGATACAGAGATATAGACAACTACACAACCTATTATAGCCTACATACAAATAACAGCCTAGATATATTACGTAGCCTAATTTGCGCGCATTTGGGGAACTGCTCTCTAAACGCGGGGTATTAAAATTGCTTTTGAATTCGCATGCACATTTCACTGTTTCGTTTTAAGATTGCACAAATTCTTGGTGGTATTGAGCATGCATTCTACAATACAGGATATTAACAAGACATTTAACAAACGAATTTGAAAATGGGGGGGACACAAATCAGATTTTGAAAAGTGGGGGGGACATGTCCCCCCTGTCCCCAGTGAAAATTACGCCCCTGGAGGTGCCGATGCGGTCACTTTCTGTGTCATTTTTGGTCATACAGATAAGAGTAATACATCTTTTGAATATGTAAACTATTTGTTTATTTGTGTGCACTCACAATAAAACATTGCGCTTTTGTAAAATAATGAAAGCATGCAGAATGCGCTTTGTCGTCTCGGTCTCTGTAAACTTTAGCACGAAACTCAGAAGCTCCAAAGACATATCTATAGAGAGTGAAACGTCTATTTTTAAGGCTTATTATATTGATTTCAATGGTTTATTAATAAACGTGATTAGTCGACCAATGCTTAAAATGAATGACTACTCGTAGACTAGAAAAATCTTTATATGAGGGCAGCCCTAATATCCAGTCATCTGGTGAAAGTGAACCACAACAGAGTGAATATGCGTCACTAACTTCAGACTCTGACATCTCTGCAGGCCTCTCTGTCAACGCGGTGCTTTCTGTGGAAACCACGCCGTTGTAGTTGCTACAGATGTCTTCGTCGGAATAGCGCAACCCAGCTGGATTGGGTCGGGGAGGGGACCTGCTTGAAGAGAAAAGGAAGTGGTAAGGACATATGTTATGTCAGCTCTGTTGTGCAACTCAAGGAACCTGATCTCATTGTCTGCCTACCTTCCTTTATCCCAACCCAAAGTGATACTACAGCAACAGGGACGGTTCACCCAAAAATGAAAATTTTGTCATTAATTACTCACCCTTGTGTCGTTCCAAACCTGTAAGACCTTTGTTCATCTTCAGAACACAAATTAAGATATTTTGGATTAAATCCGAGAGCTTTCTGACCCTACATAGACAGCAACACAACTGACACATTCAAGGCCCAGAAAGGTAGTAAGGACATTGCTAAAATAGTCCATGATGTCTTAATGATGATGTCTTTACTATCTTTCTGGACATTGAACATGGTAGTTGTGATGCTGTCTAAAGAGGGTCAGAAAGCCCTTGGATTTCATAAAAAAGGAAACTTTGCTTCCTTTGTTCCTGTAAACAAACGTTGGTTTGTGCAAGGCTCACAGGCGCATGCGCAATGCCAACGTCCTATATCATCCGCCTGGAGTTGCTTCCGTGTACAACCAATCGACACAAGCTAGATTAAAATGATTATTACGTTTTAAATATAGATATTTTTTGTACAAAAATGCATCGATTTGATACAGGAGGCATCCCTGAAAGCACTTCTTCTTATGGATGGATGCACTTTATTGGACTTGTTTTGGACTGATAAAGAGAATCACCTGTCTATGCCATTCTAAAGCTTTGAAGTGGCAGGATAATTTTTAATATAACTAAGATTGGATTTGTCTGAAAGAAGTCAGTCATATACACCTTGGACGACTGGAGGGTGAGTAAATAATGGGCTGATTTTCATTTTTGGGTGAACTATCCTTTAATGAGTCATTGGTGTTTCGGACGTAACGTGCAATAAACCAGTCAGAGTCTCATCTCCTATTCCCTTTAAAAGCCAGTTGCACTTGCACCAGGGTGGATTCGCTATTTATATGGTGAAATTTGCAAGAGCAAAGACTGAACGCTTCTCCAGAAAGAAAACAGATCCGTTCGCGTGCGAGGTTAAATACTATCCATCATGACATGTAGGCATTTTTATCTTTATGTACACAATAATGATCTTTTACACTGTAATCCTTTCATTTTTGTATTATTTGGCACGTTTACGTGTTGCTGCGCGTCCGTGTGTGTAATAAGCAGAGTGTATGCATGCTGTGCTCTCACCTGTATACGCATATTACTAACGCCCTTTAAATAAATAAAAAAAAATAATGTGCCATTGACTTTAGAAAAGATTTCAGTTGGTCAATGGCGCAATCGTTTTCAGTTGCCTCAAAATAGCAATGAGCCAACAATGTGTCTAAACACACCTCTTTTTCAGACCAGCACACCCATGGGCCAACAGATGAGTGCATTTGCTATTTAAACAACGAGGTGCAGATATGAAAATGATGGCTGTGTTGGGCTGAAACTAGCAAAAAACACTTGTGTCGTGCCTGGCGTCGCATTGCGAAGGGTGTATAATAGGGCCCATAGAGTTATAACAACCATACACATTAAAGGGGACACATCCCACAATAATCAGATATGGCTAAATTGTCCACCACAGTATTTGATATTCTTGATGCTCTACTGCACTCCATTAGGCAAGAATCTTTATGTTATGATGACAAAATGCACTCATTAGTGTCTTACAGTGCTTGTCAATGTTAAAATGTTAGAGATGTTTGGCCAATCAAATCAAAGAAGGCAAGCTTTACTGTTCACAGAAGCCAAACAAAAGTTTTATGGTAGAAATGTTAAACAACTTACAGTAATTTCCAGGGATATGAACTACGATTTTTTGGGGTCAAATTTTGCTGTTTTGAATTGAAAATATTACAGCATATAATTTGTGTTGAGGCAATTTGACAAGACAATAAATGTTGAGCTGTTTTTAGTATTCTGGCCGTAAGTTTAAAAGTTAAGGTGTGCACATTGTGAATGAATTTAAAGGAGAGTTTCACTTCCAGAACACAAATTTACAGATAATGTACTCACCCCCTTGTCATCCAAGATGTTTGTTTCTTCAGTCTTAAAGAAATTATGTTTTTTGAGGAAAGCATTTCAGGATTTCTCTCCATATAGTGGACTTTTATGGTGCCCACGAGTTTGAGAGTTGAGAGTTGCTTCATAAATTTTTAACCTTAAATGCTTGTCTAGTTCTGTGATGCGCATACGAACACTGTGTAATCTAGGTCAATACAGTTAGGGTGTGTTGAAAAACTAACATCTTATTTTCTCCTTCTGTTTCAAAATAGGATGTAGGATGATTTTGAAGTTGGTGGAGAAAATGAGATGGGAGTTGTTTGATGTACCCTAACTGTATTGACCCGGATTACACAGAGTTATGCGCATCACAGGGCTAGACAAGATGATCATTTGAGGTTAAAAAGTATAGAACTTGTACTTTTTCTTTAGAAAATAACAGATCGTTTTCTTTGCCTGGGATCGTTTAGAGCCCTTTGAAGCTGCATTTAAACTGCATTTTGGAAGTTCAAACTCGGAGGCACCACAGAGGTCCACTATATGGAGATAATTCCTGAAATGTTTTCCTCAAGAAACATAATTTCTTTACAATTGAAGAAAGAAAGACATTAATGTCTTGGATGACAAGGGGGTGAGTACATTATCTGTTCTGGAAGTGAATTTCTCCTTTAATGAATATGCTTATAGGACAAGGTTAACTCTTCTCCATTATTTGATAAAATACAGTGGAAAATTTAATTAAATCTACAGTAAGCCTAAGCGGAAAGGAGGCATGTTTGGTGACCTCATTTAAAGACACGTTTAGTGACTGCTTAAACTGGTAAGAAGGTTTTTGTGAAAACCACAAAAATGGCATGACCTTATTATAAATTCGCCTCCAAAGAGTTATCAGATTATGCATGCATGAGCCCCGTTGGTACAGTACCTGGTGCCATTCTTCCTCAAGAAGACACCCTTGACGTGAACAGGCCTGCTGTTGAGCTCTAGAGCCGTGAAGCCTCCATTGTCCAGCGTGACCGTCTCCTCCACCGTGGACACAACTTTACCTACAGCAGTCAGCATATCATCATCACAGCAAAAACATCACCTGGGTCAAACTTTAATCACTGTTTGCCGCACAGTGTGGGTGTCTGAGTGGGCAGACGTGTTTATCTAGATGAATATGTATGCGCATTTACAGTACATAATGATTGTGTGAGGGAGGATGGATGGATGGATGTGTCATGAGAAGGCTGAAAGGTTTAGTTCAGGTCACCTGTTCCACAGCTCTTGTACTTCCTGTTCTGCCCGTGCAAGACAAGACCAAACACCACCAGCAACAGCAGAATCAGACCACACAATGCCAATACGACGAGAAACCACCACTCCTCGTAAAAAGGGGTGTCCAGTTGGGCTGTTAATGACAAAGAGAAATGAAATATATAGATAAGAAATACAGAAATGTAGATTGTTCACATTTTTCGAAACTTGCCAGGGTGTTTGTATGGTATTCTGGGTGGTTTCTTTGTGGAATACTCCATGTGACTTAATTTTTTACCCCATTAGCTGCAAGTCAGAGCTAGTCTGCAGATTTTGGGCCGTCAGACTTGAAAGATTTCAACAAAATCATGCAATGTATGATGGGCACAGAAGCTTGATGATTCCATCCAATTGGTGAAGAATAAAGATTTTTGATATTTTGAGCTGATTTTAGAACACATGTTGTGTTCTAAACAAGGCACATGTTTTTGCATAAGTTGTGTTTGGACCTATTTGAAAGTCTAATCCACAGTCGTTTATTTTATGAAGCTCATTTTTTCTCTTTAACCACAAGCATTTACCTGTATTGCTTTTGTTGTGCAGACATGTGGTCAAATGAGTTTGTACAGCCACAAAAGACTGCCTACTTACTGTCCACTGACCTAACGTGAGCATAATGGAACATGTTTTGTAGATTTCAACTTTGCTATTTTGGGCCAAAGCACACCGATTCAAATTGTGGTTACCATTTGTATCCTTTCCATTCCTTTCCTTGCATTCCTTGCAAGCAGCGTAATGGCTTCATTTATTCAATCGTATTTGTGTGCTGCACTCAGTGCTCCTGTGAACATGATGTAGAGTGTGACAAAATAAGAGGGGACAAAATCCAAACACAAGTAGTCACAGCATATGCTTTTAAAACAATAGTTTTCAAACTTTTTTAAAGGGATAGTTCACCCAAATATGAAAATTCTGTCATTAGTTATACACCCTCATGTCGTTCCAAAACTGTAAGACCTCATTCATCTTCGGAACACAAATTAAGGTATTTTTAATGAAAGTTGAAATAATCAATGAGTGGCACTATAACTCTAGTGCTCTGTGACATTTTAAATTAACACACCATTCGCGCTACACCTTTAAAC
This sequence comes from Labeo rohita, assembly GCF_022985175.1. Classification (NCBI taxonomy): domain Eukaryota; kingdom Metazoa; phylum Chordata; class Actinopteri; order Cypriniformes; family Cyprinidae; genus Labeo; species Labeo rohita. The sequence continues at coordinate 11,290,554 of NC_066871.1, read as the reverse complement.
TACCTGATAGTATGAACAAAAGCGAATGTGATGTAAATTGCAAGCATGCCATTTTAGCTTGTTTTTCGATCTCTCATCTTTCAGCTCTTTCATCGTAAGTCATGTTTTTCGTGGGATTCGTACCCAAAGATTTCGCATCCGTGCAGGCTGAGCTATCGAGCAAGCAGAAAGCAAAACATATGGAGCTATAATCTATAATCGATTATAAGTGCTTGCTGTTTTTACTGCCTCTAGTGTTCATTTTTGTTTGAAACTGCAGTGATGCGTACTTATTGGTTAAGTTTTTCGCATCTTGCGAAAAAAGTTCCTACAGGTACATTTTCATCATGGGATCACGTAGATTTATTCTCTTCCATGTCAGTCTGTGATGCACATTTAGGAGAGTATCACGATGCGTTAAGCCTTGTTTAGCGGAGTAATGCACATGTATGCACCATGGTACTGTCGTTAATGGGTGGCAAAGTCTGACACAGAAGAGAATAAATTGTTGAATAAAGTTATTTTAGTTTTCTTTGCACACAAAAAGTATTCTTGTCACTTCTTAAAATTACGGTTGAACCACTGATGTCACATGGAATATTTTAATGATGTCCTTACTAGCTTTCTGAGCCTTGAACGTGCCAGTTGCGTTGCTGTTTATGCAGGGTCAGAAAATGCTCGGATATCATTAAAAATATCTTAATTTTTGTCCTGAAGATGAATGAAGGTCTTACGGGATTGGAATGATATTGGAAAAAGTAATTAATGACAGAATTTTTATTTTTGGGTGAAATATCCTTTTTAAATAATCCTGGCAACGCATTTTTAGATCTTTTTAAGTGTCCCAGGAATTGAAAACCAGTGTTTTAAAACAATTTTAAGACCAGGTGCAAAAAGTAGTGTGTTTTGGTTGACCACATTGTCATAGGCTCGTAAAGTCCGAGGTCCGGACTTCTGTACATTTATAAGATTAAAATTTGTTGTCTGAATGACTAATTTGCAGTTTAAAACTCCTCATAGTACTGTCTACATGTATAAATAAGTTTAGACAGTTTCAAAAAATGTATAGTGTCCGTCGCTGGTGGAGTGAACGAGGCTGTGTTGCCAAATCCATATATTATAAGCGACTTTGAATTTGTCTTTTCTACTTAATTTGGCAGTTTAAAGACATAATAAAGTGGGAAGTTGCAGTTTCGGGTTAGTGATATCTTTATCTTATCTTATTTTTAGAACATCTGAACTAATTTTTGTTTATTTTTATTTATTTTTCATTTTTTAATTTGTTTTCACAGCAATATCTGGCAACTCTGGCAACTATTGCTGACAGAATACCACATTCAGTAAGGCAAACACAAAAAACATCATGATATTATCTGTCAGAAACTTTATGAACGCTATCAAAGACAGTGTATATAATGAGTCGTATTTGTAGGGGTTATTATAGCACAATTCTTAACCTCAGACCTCATTAATTTTCAAACCCTGGTTACAGCCATGTAATTGACTATCCTTTATATTACTAATAGTGAAACTTGCCAACTTGGGCAGATGTTTCCTTATTTGAAAGAAGCAGCAGTGATCGTCTACCATATTTGGAGCAGCAGCGACACACGTTTATTGGCCCGTGTCCTATCTGCTCATCTCTAGTGCTCTAGAGCAAAGGAGAGCGTGGCCCAAATGTGCCAGCACTCTCCAGTCATATGTGACAGCCGCTGATGGACTGCTCTGACAGCAATACTGAGCTGCTGTGACATCAGCTCACAGACAGATTGGAGCATGCCTGTGGTATGAATATTTCAGTCCCATGACATGCGAGATGTTGATAACATACTTTGCTTTTCATTTACAAACAGGCCTCTAGGACTTGCACAACACTGCATTAATTACTTGCTGAGGCAACATAGCAGTTTTTCTTGAAAGCGCTAGCCAGTGGCCAAAGAGAAAGACTGAGCGAGACGGAGAAGAAAGCTCTAGTCTTTGACAGCTTCATTTTTTTCCCTTTGTATAACTTTAGATGCCAACATTGAAATATTGCTTTCAAATACATTCTTTGTCACTGACGGAACTCTTATCAAGGTTAAAGCTTGAATGAAACACTATAATGAATTATGGTTCGGTTTATAATATCACAAACAAAAACCACTTTGTTTGGCTGTTGCTATTAAAAACAAACTAATCATATGACAGCCTCCAAGCAAACATCCTGAAACTGTTTCAACAGTATTATTACTCAGCTATAATATTCAGAGATACAAAGGTCTTCACTATATTTATTCAGCAAATGAATCTAGTTTCATTCCTTTTAAGGCAATGGCCTCTAGATGACCTCAGTTACATTTATTAACTTTCCTTATACAGCAATGAACAGAAATTGGTTGTATTATCTGTGATAAGGGGAAGACTGGTAGTTCAAAGTCTGTGTGATACAAATCCGAGATGCGGTTGCTCAACCACAGGAAAACACATGAAAACAAGGCAGTCGTAATGAGTAAACATTTATAAAAGCGAAAGAGAACAGCCACACCTCAAATCGCAAATGCACTGCAAAAAAATCAATAAAAATCGGTATACTCAGTATTTTTGTCTTGTTTTCCAGTACAGACATCTACTGTGAAGACACTACATTTACAATACCTGCGAAACTAAATGACGTAAGATATTAAGTCTTGTTGATATTACTTTACAATAATGTTCATTAGGTAACATGAACCAAGAATAAACAATACTTCTACAGCATTTATTAATCTTAATGTTAATTTTAGCATTTTCTGATGCATTATTACAATCACAAGTTGTGTTTGTTAACATTAGTTAATGCACTGTGAATTGACATGAACAAACAATGAACGACTGTATTTTAATTAGCTAACATTAACAAAGATTAATAAGTAGTGTAATGTATTGTTCATTGTTCAGTCATGTTAACTAATTTACATGAACTAATGGTAAAAAATTAGTTACCATCTTGTTTTCAGAAAAAAATATTGTAATAAAAAAATGCTAATAGGATAAAAATTATTTTGTTTTCCATTTTAAAGGAACAAAAACAAACAAACAAACAAACAAAAAAAAAAAACCCTTAGGCCATCCAAGATACAGATGTTTCTTTATTTTGAAAAGATAAAGAGAAATTCAGTGTTTAGCACACTTAGCAGCTACATTTTTCTAAATTTGTTCCACTGAAAAAAAAAACAGTACATTCCTTTAACATTTATTTTCTTTTCACACTGGCAGATTTTTTTTTCATTTTTAAGCTCACTTTATTTAGACATTTAGATTTTTTTTTTTTTCAAAAAACAAGACTTAAAGAGTTCATGAACTGAGAAATCAAATTCCTTTGATCTTTTGACGTAAGAGGTCATTGTACTATAAAAAAATCCTGTAAGTTTCAGAACTCAAAACTTTCTTGTTAGTCTAAAAACAGCTTATATTTGTCATGAATTTGGCCAGTGACATTCAGTTCCGCTCACCACCAGATTTTGCCCTCTCATTCCATTGACATTCACATTACACTGTTGCACCACACCCCAGACTACGTTCCCCATCATCCATTGCGCTGATCACCTGCATCCAATCAGAGACTCTATATAAGCCTTCCTCTTGCTAGGGGCCGAGACGTGAAGCGGGCGGATCCATCTGCATAACCTTATTTGAGCGAGACAAAGACATGGTCATAAAACAAGCAGGGTCAGACATCAGCAAACAGGTATGTTAGAGCAAGTGGAAGATTAATCCAGAACAGCCGAGGGTTGGTCAACGGTGAACGTAATCCAAGGGGCTAGGCAAAAAGGGGTAATCCGATAAAACAGGCTAGAGATCCAAAGGGCAGGCAGCGAAACAGACAAGACGAGATAACTAGGCGTAGAAACTAGACTTGAAAAACTGGATACAGGAACAAGATTTACAAACTAACAAAGTGGCTCCGTAAAGTTGCTAAACACAATACAATACTCAGCGAAATGCAAGAGGAAGTCCAAGGCTTATATAGAGTCTCTGATTGGATGTAGGTGATCAGCACAATGGATGATGGGGAACATAGGCTGGTCTGTGGTGCAACAGTGTAATGTGAATGTCAATGGAATGAGAGGGCGACATCTGGAGGTGAGCGGAGGTCACTGGCCAGTGACAATATTAAAGTCAATCTGCCAAAACAACAGGTTGTAAAATGTGCCAATTTATGATGTAATAGTGTGGCTAAACACCACAGAAGAAGATCAACGCCTGCTTTTACATCACTGCCTGTTTAACCCCACCCACCAATTCACACACGTAGTGTAAATTAATAAGAGGCGAACGCAGGTCTACTCAGAAATTAAACTGTAAAGTTGGCTCCGAATACAGCAAGATGCTGTGCAGTGCCAAGTTGGGAAAAACAGTCTTTGCATTGCCTTTCTTCTGATCCCAACATTAGGCAAGAGTGGATGAACTTTACTTTTAATGAAGCTCCAGACTGCACCAGTAAGATCTTGGTTCTTTGTTCTCTCATTTTACTGCAAATTCGTTTACAATCTGACGTGGGATTTTCAGAAAAATTGAAACTAAAAGAAGATGCTGTGCCGAATATATTGAATCCAACAGTAATGTCGCACCACACAAGTGTGAGTAACTGTTTTTATTACATGGTCACCATTTCTTTGTTTAAAATGCATAAATACTGTAACAGAGGCTGTTATAACAGGTTGCTTGATATGTACTGAGTATTTATGTGTTTTTGACCTATATCACAACAGCGCCAATCTATGGAATGTGAGCTGTCAAACATACACAAGTGTTAACCAATTATAGCAGTGGGTGTTTACTTTAGAGTCTACAATCCGCCACACTTATTCAAACAGAGCGTTTTGATGAGGGGGGTCAAAAGAGGACGGAAAATAGCCGATTACATCTAAATTATTGTTTTTTTTTTTATGTAAAACTCTTGATAGCATTATAAGTGGACCTCAGTACAACAGTACAAGAACAGTACAAAATAAAAAAGAGGCAGTTCATGACCCCTTTAATACTGTATGTTATTTTGCTTATCAAGTAAACGTATCTTGATTTAAAATTGATTTAATGTTTAAACATACAATGAAAAACAAGACAAATAAGATAAAATGGAGAACACTTGCAGAAGTCAAATTATTCTCTTGTAATCTCAAATGTCTTCTCGTGAGAAGATTTCTCAAACTGTGCAAAGATAAAGTGTGAAATCAAATCAGACAACTCGATATGAACTCAATCGCTCCTCATCTAAGCTACACATATTCATTTTATAGCTGTGTACTCTTACTAAAGGTTAGCAATTATTTAACTTTTGTGTATTTTTGTTTCTCCTACCAAAGCAGAAACATGTTAGACAAAGTTCATATGTTAAACAAAACTTGTCTGAAAGCTCCATTAGGCCCTGCGAGCCAAGAAAGAGCAGCTTTTCCAGAAGGACATGGTACAAACAGTTCATGTGGGTGTAAAAGTCACATTAAAGATAAATAATACCAACAGTAACTGATGCAACACCCTGTCAAAATCTCTTTGATGACTCATATCTCAGTACAGGAAGCCATGGGGAGGGTGTAATTACCTGACATGGCAGCAGAGGGCGCACTCGGCTCGCCGTAGCCGAACTCGTTGATGGCCAGCACTCTGAACTGGTAGCTGATACCCTGCCGCAGGCGGTCTAGACTCACTGAGTGAGAGGTGCTGGTGGGAGGCAAGTGTCGCACAAATGTATCCCACATCCCTTCATCTGCGAAGAGCAAGGTCACTTGCAGTGAAAATGTCATCATGCACTTGGAAGCACTAAGTTCATTACTGTGTCCCATTTCACTTAGCAGATGCTGACATCAAGAGCAGCTAGCAGCTGTTTCATTGCCCGACGAGCAATGATGTTCAATGTGAATGAAACCATGATGACATGGAAAGGGCAGTTATACCAATGTATCCCAGCAACAATGGAAAGTAAATGTTCAGTAGATTATTTCAGACCAGCAATCAGGCTCCTAAATTAACACTCGGCAAGCGCCGAACCCGAGCAGAAATTAGTTTTGCCTGATAACTTTTCTAGGAACTGCAACATTACATGGTTCAAACTGAAAAAATTAATAAAGATGGCAGTGATCTTCTAGCAATTTTTAGCTCACTGGATTCTGAGGTTCGTCTAGGTTCAATCTGTCAATGTGCAACAGATGCACTTTATTGGCTCTTCTGATGCAGTACCTACACTGTACAAACATGCAAAAAAAAAAAAGTAATCTAATGATGCAATATGAAAACAATTACTATATACAGTATAAATTGTTAACAAAAAGGAAAAGTAAAAAAATGCAATATGATAAAAAACTATTTTAGAAGTACATAATATTTAGATGTATTCACATAGTATTAGTTTATGTTTTGATTTTTTTTTATAGTGATGTGTTCATTTTAACTTTAAGTTTTTTAATATTTTATTTAAAGCTTTATATACTACCAGTCAAATGTTTTTTAAAAAGTCTCAAAAGTCTCTTCTGCTCACTAAGCCTGCATATATTTGATCCAAAATACAACAAAAACAGTACAATTTTGAAATATTTTTACTATTTAAAATAACTGTTTTCTATTTGAATATATTTTAAAATGTAATTTATTCTTGTGATTTCAAAGTCGAATTTTTGGCATCATTACTTCAGTCACATGATTCTTCAAAAATCATTCCAATATTCTGATTTACTGCTCAAAAATTATATATAATTATAATTATATAATTATATAAAATTATATATATTATCATTATTATTATGTTGAAAACAGCTGAGTAGAATTTTTTCTGGTTTCTTTGATGAATAAAAAGTTCTTTTCTTTTATTATAAATGTCTTTATCATCACTTTTGATCAATTTTACACATCCTTGCTAAATAAAAGTATTAATTTCTATAATTCCCAGTATAAACAAATTATACTGACTCCAAGCTTTTGAATGGTGTAGTGTATAATGTTACAAAAGCTTTTTATTTCAGATAAACGCTGATCTTTGGATCTTTCTATTCATCAAAGAATCCTGAAGAAAATGTACTCAACTGTTTTAAATATTTGCTAATAATAATAATGATAAAAATAAATATTTTAAATTCAAGTTTTAAACTAAAACTAAACTAAAACTTAGCTTACAATAAACACACTAATCAATTTAGTTTTTAATTAGTAGAACTCAATTTTACACATTTTTACAGTTTCAGATTTGGTTGGTAGTTGAAGAACTTTAAGTCTGAATTTGAATATTCCATAAAAATTTAACTGTAATAATAAAAATAATCCACTGAAAATGTCACTGATACTACTGAAAATGATTAGCATTAACTTGGTAGTACTGATGTAGTTACAGATTTCTCATTCAGAAAATAAATATATACCTACACATTAGAGCATAACTACAATTTTTTTAAGTTTTGAATCATATACCTGATGGGCGTGCTTCAATCACATAGCCGGTCACATGTCCTCCTCCTGTCTCTCCTGGCGTCCAATGGATGTTGAGCATAGATCCTGTCTTTGTGATTGACATTTCTACAGGAGATCCAGGAGACCCTAAACAGAGAGGAGAGCGTGCAGTGAACTGAGAAGTACAGCGAGCGATCCGACCCTAAAGCTAAACCAAACGCCTACACCACTGTGAGATATTGATCCACGCAGGTGTTTTTTCGCAGCCTGGATTTCTGACACCTCTCGCTGAGGAGTGGGTAATGTAAGCTGCGCTCAGCGACCCTGAGAGTTTTGCTGATCTGTTTTAGTTGCTGTGTTTGTTTGGTTGTGGTTGTGTAGCTCACCTTTGACCGGACCCGCTGTGATGTTGGCCTCTGCCTCAGGCCCGTAGGCAATAGTCTTGGCCTGCACGCAGAAGCAATAGGTCACGCCCTTGGTCAGGTCCCGCACCTTCAGCCAGCGCTGCCAGCTGCCACGGATATCCACCGTTACCACTTTAGTCACACCTAATATGCACATAAACACACAAGAATGCACAATTACACACTAGAACGGACTTCCATTCAAACAAACAACACAATGCTACAGCATCTTCCAACCTAGCGAGGCAAAATCAATTACTCCAGTTATGTACGATAAACTATGTTGACACTAAGAAATATTATTAAAGTCAGACATTTTCTGCTTCTGGCTTTAAGAAAACTTAACACAGAGCCATGGAAACAATAACAAGAAAATGAGCTTTATATAAACAACTCATCACATCATTATCGAACATCAAAACAACATCAAAACACTACTAGCGATGTTAAAAAAAGACATTGTTCCAACCAGAACATTATGAAGACAGACGTTGATACAGTAGTCTCACCTTGAATTGGGGCAGTGGGCTCGTATACCACCCTGTAGCCTTCCACCACACCGTTGGGGGACAGCGGGAAACCCCAGGACACATTCAGAGTGCTGCTGGTCACCTCGGAGAAACTGATGAAGCTGGGAGCACTGGGGGCTGCGAGAACGGATTATGTTAATTACAGACTTTGTTAAAGCAATAAACCATTTGAGGCAGTGTTTGTGTTACGGGGATTTTTACATTTAAAATTAATGAGCCAGGTTACGGAGCTGGTGAGAACTTCCAATAAGAAGTTCACTTTCGGAACAAAAAATTACAGATAATGTACTCACCCCCTTATCATCCAAGATGTTCATGTCTTTCTTTCTTCAGTTGTAAAGAAAGTTTTGAAAAGACTTGAAAAGACTTCTATGGTGCCGAGAGTTTTAACTTCCAAAATGCAGTTTAAACGCAGCTTCAAAGGGCTCTAAATGATCCCAGCTGAGGAAGAAGGGTCTTGTGACCATGTGAAATGATCTGTTATTTTCTAAAAAATGTACAATTTATATACTTTTTAACCTCAAATGCTCGTCTTTTCTAACTCTGCGATGCGCATGTGTACTCTGTGCACTCCAGTTCAATACAGCTAGGATATGTCGAAAAACTCCCATCTCATTTTCTCCTCCAAAATCATCCTACATTGTTGCAGACCAAGTGTTTACAAAGTGAACGTGCAAACAAGGTCAAACGCCCTTTCCAAAAAAAGGTAAAACAGTGATGTAGGACAATTTTGAAGTTGGAGGAGAAAATGAGATGGGAGTTTTTCGACATACACTAACTGTATTAACCCAGGTTACACAGAGTACACATGTGCATTGCAAAGTTGGACAAGACAAGCATTTGAGGTTGAAAAAAGTATATGTAATTCGATTTTTATTTTACCATTCTGCTAGATGAGGATTGTTTAGAGCCCTTTGAAGCTGCACTGAAATTGCATTTTGGATGTTCAAACTCACAGGCACCATTGAAGTCCACTATATGGAGATAATTCCTAAAATGTTTTCCTCAAAAAACATAATTTCTTTGCGACTGAAGAAAGAAAGGCATGAACATCTTGGATAAGAACGGGGTGAGTACATTATCTGTACATTTTTGTTCTGGAAGAGAACATCTCCTTTAAACTGAATATGAATCTGAGTGTCGTCTGCATAAAAATGATAATTAAGCCAAAGTGATTTTTAAAGCAAAGCGGAAATATATAAATGCTAAAAAATAAGGGGCCTAAAACTAAACCCTGAGGAACACCTGTAGGGACAAAGCCAATCTCAGACCTAAGTCCACTCATACGGACAAACTGTCGATGATCAGACAGATATGAGCTAAACCTGGTTAAAACTGTCTCGGAAACACCAAAGACAGTTTCATAATGGTTAAGTAAGAGATTGTGATGGACAGTATTAAAAGCGGCATTATCTAAATCTAATTATTTTTAATTTTTTTTTCAAAGAGCTGTATTGTACACACTAGAACCGAAAAGAAACAAAGAAATTGTCTAAGCAAATAAATGTGAAAAACAATAAGATAAAATAAGAACAAACTATTTTCCAAAAAATGACTTTTAATGTCTTTGGGAAAGCACACTTTCTCCCTTGATGGATTAGTGAATGTATGTGATGAGTGAGGCTTATTGCTTGTATGAAAGAGCAATTTGACAAATGACTCTAATAATGTTGTTGTTTCATAACGCGAAGCATGGTTCCTTTCATTTAACTTGTCACAATAATTGCTACTCAATTTCAGAAAAAAAGGATCATTTCATGAATATTCAGAGTTCAAATAAAAAGAGTTTTAATAATTAAGCTGTCAACATTTTGCAGCAATGTAAAGAAATTCAGTTTTTTTTTAATAAGTTAGAAGTATTTTCTGTGAATGTTTAATAAATGCCAAGTTCTGTCATGAAACTCTAGACGGCACGAGCTGATGGATCATTAATGCAAAATGTGTTAAATTACTTGGCACAAGCTGATTGGTTCATGTTGCATGTGCAGCCAATGAGCTTGCTGCTTTACATTTAAATGGCTGGTTAACATTCATTAGAGCATTTTGCAGCACGCTTTCAGAGTTCCTCTGAAACCCTCTACTTCCCCAGCTCCACCTGTATAGATCTGCTATGGGTTATTATATTTCTGCACTGGCAAGATTTGACTGAAAAACTCACAGCAAGTTCACAGCAGTAGCAAGTTCCTGTACTTGATTAGCAGCAGCAATAATCTACAACAACATCAATAACCAACAGCTGTATAGCAGATCTATTCCACCAAAAACATTAACATTGTCATATTCATTACCATGCTAAAATCTTTAGAGAGTTGTCTTGATAAAATTAATATTAATTTTAGTATTAATAAATCAAAGTTTTGTTTAGTTTTTAGTTTAACTATAGGCTGTTTACAGATGCTAAGCATCATAGCAAAAGCATTTTAATATAAAATTCAATTTGTATGCATCATAGGTGTGAGTATTTTGCAACAGCTTCGAATGTGGCACATCTAGTCCACTTTTAGAGTCTGATGTAATATGTTTAACAAAAACAAATCTATAAAAGTGAGTATATCCCACTCTCTCAGAGATTTTACAGTGCTAGCTATGCAAATCTGTGCTCTTACACAAATGCAGCTTGTTGCTTTAGGAAATGTCAAAGAGAGGTAGAGGTGCTGAGTTTCTTCTGTTTGAACAAATGAGGTCACATCAAGACCATTTGAATAATTTTCAAATTGTTTTTTTAGGTGACTCGTGGGTAACGAGCCCCTCCCTGTCATTTCAGCGAGGTGGAGCCTGAGGTCAAATCATTCCCTGCTTGTGCGTAATTCATTCCGACAACATTTATAGAGTGAATGATTTAATGCAGAACACATGAATTGCTAATGTGAATGATGCAACGGTGATATAACGCAGCATGCTCCAAAATATGATCAGGTGTCGACCTGGTTTTCATGCATGGAGAAGAACACAATATGCAAGTGGACGTGTTGCCCTTGGCGCGCTGTCTGCGGTCAGATTTATAGTTTAGCCTTAAAAGGTGTAACGGTTTGTGCTCAGGTCAGAGGGGGTCTCTGTGATCGGTCCTGAATGGGAGTTTAATGGCCGTTAGGATGATTTGTACAGATGCTCACCTGCTTGAAGAGTGCGCCCCCTCCTGGGCTCACTGAACGGACCATCTCCCGCAGCATTGAAGGCGGACAGCTTGACCATATAATATGTGTAGCTGGTCAGGTTCTTCAGTCTCATGTTGGTTTCAGGCCGGAAGAGAATCTTAACTCTCTCTGTGTCATTCTGATTGTCCATCTCCCAGTAAAGAATCTACATATAGAATATAGTATATAGAATTAAGCTTAGTCAGGCACAATCAACAGCAACCTGCAACCCTTTTAGCTTTGACTGTATTCGCAATTTACTAAAAGCATTTGGACACTTAAGCCACAATGCATTACATTGAGGGTTTTCAACCCTTAAGAGACTCATGGACCCCATTCAAATTCTTAGCCAACCCAGTAACCACTAGTAAATAAAAAAGCAGATCTAGACAGGTGGAGCTGGGGATGGGGTAGGCTAAGATGAGAAGACACAGTGTTTTTTTGTTTAGTGATAGTTGTTCATGACTCCCTTGTTTGTCCTGAACAGTTAAACTGCACGCTGTTCTTCAGAAAAATCCTTTAGGTCCCACAAATTCTTTGGTTTTTCAGCATTTGTGTCTATTTGAACCCTTTCCAATAATGACTTTTGAGACAATGACTTCAACAATGACAACAATGAATTTTGAGATCCATCCTTTCACACTGAAGGCAACTGAGGGACTCATATGCAGCTATTACAGAAAGTTTTAAGAGGCTGTACATTAAGAGCTGGGGGGTGAAAACCTTTTAAATTAGAAGATCAGAGTAAATTTAACTTATTTTGTCCTCGGCGAAACATGTATCTTTTGTAGCTTCTGAAAGGCTAAATGAAAAAAAAAAGATGATATTTAGGCAAAATAAGAAAAGTGTACACATCTTCATTCTGTTCAAAAATTTTCACGCCCTGGCTCTTAATGTATCATGTTTCCTTCTGGAGCATCAGTGAGTGTTTGAACCTTCTGTAATAGTTGCATATGAGTCCTTCAGTTGTCCTCAGTGTGAATAGATGGATCTCAAAATCATACAGTCATTGTTGGAAAGGGTTCAAATACACAGAATTGCTGAAAAACTAAAGAATTTGTGGGACCCAAAAGATTTTTATGAAGACAGAGTGCAGTTAAACTGTTCAGGACAAACAAAAGACTCATGAACAACTATCACTAAACAAAAACAAACAAAAAGCTGTGGATTATTCAGTTAACAACACAGTATTAAGAATTAATTGTATGTAAACTTTTGAACGGGGTATTTTTTATAAATTGAACTATTATTTTCTCTTGTGGACTATATTGAAATGTCTTTTAAGTGAAATATCTTATTCAGGACAGTACTAAATAAAAAAATAACATGCATTTTGTATGATTCCTCTTATTTTGGTAAAATAATTTTGCAGAATCTGCAAGGTGTACTGTATGTAAGGTATATTTTGACCTCAACTGTACATAAAAGAAAAATGGCCATACAAACTCTTTAAAGAACAGATGAAATGTGCAGTTGGCTTATAGTTTCTTCACTGATCATGCAGAACTGAAGTATTCAATGAAGCAACAGGGATCCCTGGATTAACATGAATCTGCCATATTACAGCCAGGACATTTTAATAAATCAATTCCATGCATATTTCAGCAGATATTCACTTAACCCACCCATGATCATTATTTCATAACACAAATGGGCAGTTCTTTAAAACATACTGTCTGGCGCCACTATCTAATGCAGCAAATCTGTGGAGAACATAAAGAAAAAATAAGAAAAAACAGATTGTAGCTGTTCGTCCACCCTGGAGAGATTGAAATGACAGTAGAGGTAGAGGGGAGGAGAAAAAGAGGACAGATAATAAGAGTATGAGAGAGACTGGACAAGGTGGGTGGTTTGGAGGTGTCACCTTATATCCCTGAATGATGCCATTTTGGGTCTCTGCAGGGGGCGGCTCCCACTGTACCTCCAGCTGTGTGGATGACAAAGTGTTGATCTGGATGTTCTGAGGTGCCACGGAGGGGGCTACGAAAGAGCAGAGGAGATACTGTAAATACATCACACTCTATCCCTCCAGCTAACCACTACAAAAGACAACAACTGTGTCCTGAAAAATGAGATGCACTCATGCTGCTTTGGTGCCGGTGCCCAATCTCAAATCCTTCCACATATTTCCACTTGTTCTAAACTTGTAAGACATTCTAACTTCTGATAGACTCAAAAGAAGATATTTTAAATAATACTGGTAACCAAACAGTTGACGGTAGCCGTTGACTTCCATCATACTATAGAAGTCAGTGGGCATCATCAACTGTTTAAAATTGTAATTTTTGGGTGAACCATCCCTTTATTCAGTGGAAACACGAAGTGGAAACATCAGTTCATGAACGAGAGCTGGTACTAGCAGAAAAGTAATATCAGATGAACACCGACTCCAGCGTGGCTGCCGCCCTCTGTTGTGTCTCTGTTAAATGTCATTCATTAAAGGGGCGAGAAATACATAATCCTCATCCGTCGTAAATCACAGCAACAGATGCAGCTACCCCAGACAGCAATCATCAAAAAAGAGCGAATTTAATAAGACCAAACCTGAAAGCAGAGCTAACTCCGGGAGCATGACAGCTCGTCTATTTTAGGAGCTTGAAAGTTGAGTTTACGTGTAGTAAAGCGGGCTGAATCATTTATGAGCGGGAATGAATTACAGCTGTGGACAGCGGGGTTCAAGAGGGGCTGGCGCAAGAGACTCAACTGAATGAGCTGTTAAAATAAAGCACAGACAAGCTCAGTGCCAACATCTAAGTGAGCTGTCTTGCTGTCTACACAGGGAGCATCCTAACCGAAACCCAACATTTCAAGTGAGATTTGGAACATATAGACGACAAGTCCATATGCCACACAACATTTCTCACATGATGTGCACTGGACACTCAACAGTTGTGTTCCAAAATGATGTACTATGCACTATGCTCTTATTCTATGCAGTATGTACTCAGCCATTTACTGTATGAGAATTAAAAGGCTATTTTGTCATCCAAGAGAACCAAGCAAAAACAAAAAAGTTTTGTTTACAGCAAAGGAAAACCAGTTTCCTCTTGCCTATATCCATTTTTCTTTACCAATCCTCGTTTTGTGATCTATTGTAACTGTAATTCCCACCCCTGTCCAGTTGGTAGCGAGTGCACTCCGGTGTAACAGCAGAGAACTGGATCCAGAACAAAAACAAAACTGTCACGAATCTTTTTGCCCTGAGTTTGATTACACACAGGCAAGTACCCAGAAGCTACAACGATCTATCACGCCACATTAAAGAGCGCCAAAATGGTATTTATCGCTTTAATTTCCTAATGAAATTGTCAGAATTTGAAATCTGAGACTGTGTTTCATATCAAAAGTAACACAAAGCTTAGCCTATTGCAATTTATTGGATGGGAGGCACACTATGTATTGTTCATTCATCAACCAAAAAACAAACAGCATAGACCAAAAGATTGATTAGGATTTACGAATCTATATCGGTTCATAAAAATTTGAACGTTAAAATCGCTGTCTCTATGGGGTGTGGTGTTGAACATGAAAAGTTACGCAGTCTCATCTGTTCTTTTCCCAATAAATGCACAACCCTGTATCGTCCTGCAGGTTCATAATTAAAAATGAAAATGTGAACAAAAATAAAAGCAATTAAATGTGTTATCATAATTAAAATATGAAAATTAAAATGACGGTTAATAATAGATTATGACGGAATTTTTACGTGTTAAGTCTACCGCAACCCCTGATTTATGCATAGAGTCATTTCTCAACGATTTCGAAATGATTCGTTCGATCAGTTCTGAGTGCAAGAACTGTAAACCCCTTGCTTCCATAAGTCTACTCTGCTCTGATTGGTCAGCTGGCCAAGCCTGTTGTGATTAATACAGAGAGGAGTACTTGAGCAAGTTAACGAGCGCTACCATCTGTGTTGCCAAGTCTGCGGTTGTTTTTAATCTCCATGGGTTGAAGGAACCCCAAGAATGTCATACTTCACCCCTCGAATGAGAATGTACCAGGGGAACCCCTTGTAAACTTGTATTTTAGATCCTGGAACATGACTTTTAATAGGGGATATGGCTCAAAACGCAATTGGGCTAGTTTATGGCTAGTTTTGAGTAGCAATTGGGCAGGTTTTGTTGTGAAAATCTGGCAACCCTGGCCACCATTGACAAAGCATGCAGCAAAACAATAATATAGTGCTTCAATCCATTATTACAATAATGAGATAAAAACATTTGAACACTTATGCAAGTGAATCGTGCCAACAGCTAAAGCAGTGTTGCCAAGTCCGCGGTTTTCCCGCAAAATTGGGCTACATTCATGGGTTGTTTTTCATGTTTGCGGGTTGAAGCAACCCCAATAATGTGATATTCAGCCACTGGAATGCTAATTTTACCAGAGGAACCCCACCAAAAATGTGTATTTTACGCCCCTGGAATGCAATTTTTACCAGGGGACCCCCTCAAAATGCGATTAGGCTACTTTTGAGAAGCAGTTGGGCGGGTTTTGTTGTGAAACCCTGGCAACCCTGAGCTAAAGTTTAGCTGCTAAACTGTAAACAAAACAATAATGGTGGATACTTGAATGTAACAAAATATGTCTACTACATTACTACAACATTAATCAACACATTTGTAGGAAACAGTTGGTTCACCTGGAAACCTAAAGCTGCACTGGGTTTACAGTACATATTAGCACAAAGAACTTGCTATTTTGAGCACTCAACTGAAAATGTACACATAACGTATCAATCGTACTTACAGGTTGTGGTTTGGAGATGCTTGTTTTTCCACATAAAGATGATTAGAAACCAAAGAAACTAAAAGCCAAGATTAGAGATGCAGTCCTCGCTAAAATGATGAGCACAACAAAAGGTTCGAATTGTATTGCTGTGGTATCGTGGAAAAAATTAATTTGAACCACTGATTCTTCACATCATCTTTCGGCAATGAAAACAAACCAAACTCGCTTTCACAAAGCAGAACATGTCTTCTCAACATAATGTAAACACACTAACTAGCGAAGTGTTTGTGGGCAGATCAGAGTGTTCATATTTCGCGGGCAGGCGGGGATTATGCAGATGTATTACCTAGTGACGTGTAAATCAGTAACAGACAAAAGATTCGAAAACATAACGACTCGTTAAGGCATTTCTGAGTTGACTCTTTCTTTTGAGAGACAATATCTTTATCATGCACTTTTTTGATTAACAAATTTGCAGACATTGCAAGGATAGCTATGTTACAAACTGCAAAAAATATATTTTTTTCGAAAACCTATATGACCTGATTTATAAGCTCTCCAGACTACAAGACAGCTAGAAAAGCTAAAGACCAGCTTGACCAGGCTCTGAAGGCAGTTTAAACCATTTGAGATCAGCTCAAAACATTTAAGACCAACAAATCGGGTTAGGCTGTTTTAATTTTTTTTTCTCATAAACACAATTTGTTTTATTAAATGAGTTCACAGGAACTCAAAGTCTCCCTGTCAGTGGCCCTCCATCACTAAACTAATCAAATGAGGGAAATATTTCAATAGAAGCAATTTATGCAACATATCAAAACTTTAACCTGCAGTTAAAAAAGTCCAACTGTGGCAACACTTTAAAAGTAACTCAGTTCTGCAATAAAAAATGCAGACTTGGCAACCCTAAGCATGGCTGTTGGGATGGCAGAAGCTTTAAGGGCAAAGCACCCTTCACGCCCGCTCTCCGGCTCTCTTTCTCAGCCTACATCTCTCTGATCCCTCTCAGAGTATCTTCAGATGTAGCCAACCTGACGTTAATCAGAGGGAAATTCATTTGTTTGTTTGGCTGCCCCCCCTCCTGCTGCTGGGAGTAATCTCCACGCCTGGCCCCTTCTAATGATGCTGTTAATAACCTGATGTTGATAACCCTGCCTGCTCCGCCAGCTGCTTGAGTTCTTTATGACAGATTCATATTTACTGCTTCATTAAACCCCTTATGAGAGGAGGCCAAAAATGCTGCAAAGAGGTGAAAGAGGTAAAAAAAACATGCACGCACACACCCCCTGCCCTGCCAAAACTCTCACCACGACTGCTTTTATTAATACTGTGGCGCTACTACAGAAATGCTATTTAGAATTCCATAAATAATCTTGGCGATGAATGGGTGAAATGCAAAACTGTGCGGCGAGCAAGAGCCTTGACAACATCCTGTCTGTGCAGTGTCAGCCTGTTAGCACGCCTGGAGTGGAATTAAACAGCAAAAACGACAGTTCGCATTTGTAGCAATTTGCCAGCGTTCGATACTTTTAAGCATACGTTTGAAATGCGGACGTAATGCATCTATTTGCTAGCAGTGGGTGGATTGTTTTTCCACTAAAGGCCCTTTCATTGATCATAGGAGATGCCCCGCGTGAATATAGATTTGTTTCGGGCTGTGTAGGTGATAAAAATCCTTTCTTTTGTGCCGTACCCAATAAAAGAGCACAACAATTATCAGTTTTCCGTGGAATAGTTGGAATGTCATATCCGGGCTTCCTCTTTTGGCAGCTCATTAGACGAAGCGCTCGGCTCTTCAGCCAGGCAGCTGGATATTATTCAAGTCAATAAATATACAGAAAAAAAATATGACTGTTTTTAGTAACAGAACAACTTGAACACAAATTGAAAAGCACTTTACAATTCAGCAGTACAAGCTAGCTAGCAGGAGCCTGATTGCAAGGTGGGGAAGAACAGAGAGCTAAACCAGCCTTCAGTACAGCTTAAAAAAGCAAACTCATCTTTGAGCACACTCTTTATTCAGCCATCTCCAAGCACTTCTGATCTATGTGGTCCTCTTAGCACATTATCCTCAAGTCCTCCTTAAAAGAACCAAACTCACATTGGACAGAAAAGTGAACAGAGTGACCAAAAATTCGTTGTTTTTTTGTATATTTACAGCAAGTAGTCCCAGATCTCTTTTTATTCTATCAGAGTTTCATTTTCATGGAACTCAGACCACTATAGAAATTTAGTGCTGTCAAAATTAGCGCATTAAAAATATTTAATGCAGGGACGGGTCTAGGGTTGGCCACCCCACTCACAACTGCTCAGATTTGCATTTATTTAGACGCAGAACGTCTTTACGACCACATCAAATGGGAGACTTTTCAAACGTGCACTCCAACTTCACTTCAGTGCCAGGCCCTAGTCAAATGAATGTAGAAAAATTACAGGTGACAAGGGAGCTGCAGTAGAACAACAGTGAACTGCAATCAGATGAGATGAGACGTTGTCAGGCCACATTTACCTGTCTTCTCAGCCGTTTTACTGTGCTCGTAGCATGTGCTCTTCAAACGCACGCAAAAATGCGCCAACGTGCACTGTAGCCTGTATCATTTCACATTAAAGTGCGAATTTAACTACGAGCATGCGTGCCAGATCCGTGTCACATTCAGCAGCGGCAGCTCTTAAAGTAATAGCAGCCAAATAACCTAATAACCCAGCTGCTGTGATGTCTATTAATCAAAGAATAGAAAAAAAGAGGAAGTCAGTAATTTTTCATCTATATTTGGTATTTAGTGTTTGATAACTATTCAGTTTCTGGATATTTCCTACTCGCTGTAGGGCACAGCTGAGGTCAAAAGCTTACACACCCCTTCAGAAACATTAAAATGTTAATTATTTGACCAAAATAAGAGAGATCATATAAAATGCATGTTATTGTTTATTTAGTACTGACCTGAATAAGATATTTCACATAAAAGATGTTTACATATAGTCCACAAGAGAAAATAATAGTTGAATTTATAAAAATGACCCGTTTATTAAAAATGACTTGATTCTTAATATTGTGTTGTTACCTGAATTATTTACAGCTGTGTTTTTTTGTTTAGTAATAATAGTTTATGAGCCCCATGTTTGTCCTGAACAAAATATCCTTCAGGTCCCACAAATTCTTTGGTTTTTCAGCATTTTTGTGTATTTGAACCCTTTCCAACAATGACTGTCTGATTTTGAGATCCATCTTTTTACACTAAGGACAACTGAGGGACTCATATGCAACTATTACAGAAGGTTCAAACGCTCACTAATGCTTCAGAAGGAAACATGATGCATAAAGAGCCGGGGGGTGAAAACGTTTTGAATTTGAAGATCAGGGTAGATTTAACGTATTTTGTCTACTGGAAAACATGCAAGTATCTTCTGTAGCCTCTGAAGGGCAGTACTAAATGGAAAAATATTGTATTTAGGTAAAATAAGAAAAATGTACACATCTTCATTCTGTTCAAAAGTTTTCACCCCCGGCTCTTAATGCATCGTTTTCATTCTGGAGCATCAGTGAGTGTTTGAACCTTTTGTAATAGTTGCATTTGAGTCCCTCAGTTGTCCTCAGTGTGAAAAGATGGATCTCAAAATCATACAGTCATTGTTGGAAAGTGTTCAAATACACAAGAATGCTGGAAAACTAAAGAATTTGTAGGACCTGAAGGATTTTTCTGAAGAAATATCTCATTCAGGTCAGTACTAAATAAACAATAACAATTAGAAGTTGTTACTTTTTAAAGTCTAACTGTTAAATTATCTATGTTGAATGGCTATAATCCATGGTTAGTTTTAAGGAAAAAAGAACAAATTTATAGAGATATCAATAGTATTAGACATCAGTGATAAAACAGTCATAAAAAAAGATTCCATTAAACAAGTATTAAAAATATACTGTCTTTACGTTGTTTGTAGTAATCATATTACACATCTATATATTTGTTGTTGTTGCTAGTATCAATTTCAATTTTGAACTCTGAAGTTTGGTTTCTTTTAAAGTGGTTCGTTTTTAAGCCAAATTTCTACCAAACCACTCTCAATTTCCTGAAACTACATTTCAGCACTAATCATCATTGCTTCAGACAGTTATAACAAAGCTAATTGATCCAAAAACAGATCCAAGTCCAGAAATTGATTCAAACGTGGTCCTTGAGGTGGGTTTGTGTTTCTGTCACATTAGGCAGAAGCCCACCATAGCTCTGGCCTTCTGTCCTTATGTTCCCTCTTCATGCCACTCCACTAAGAGAACACAATTCATATCTGTCAACTCATGTCATGCCTTATTCCCTGAAGGACTGGAGACTGAGAGCATGCTGTCCTGTTTCTGGAGAGCATAACGGCACAGGCCTCCATCTAAAAAGCAACATCCGTCGACAGTGGTCATCACTACATCTGTCAGGGTGGAGTGGCAAAGATGTTTTACTGCGAATTTGCTCTCTCATTAAACTGGTTCTCTGGTGGGATGATGCCAAAGCATGCTGGTCTGGGTTTGACGAAAGTCTACTCTGCATTAGGAAAACAAACACAGTCCTCTACATAACCATTGAGTCATGCTCTCAAACTGTGCGGGTTTAGAAAATACAAGATACTTTATTTTCCCCTATAACATCAGGGCTCAGCGTGGAGCCAGTTGGAATCAGACATTTACATTTTTCAGCGAAAGTGTCTTTATAAATTTATAGCAGTTATGATATCACATGGCCATATAGCTTACAGATAATATTGCAAAAAACAAACCAAAAATAAAATAAAATAGCTACTGTCAGCTACTGTGGGAATAGATGATTTTATTGCTGTTATGGAATCACATGGCCATACAACTTTTCAGATGATATTGGAAAAATTAAACTAAACTAAAAAACAGCAATTGTTGGACTATTTACACTATATAGTTCTGAGATAATACTGCAAAAATATCTAAAAAAAAAAATAAAATAAAATAAAATAAATACTGTACTTTTGCAATAAAATAAAATAAATAAAATAGCAACAGCTGCAATGGGACTATATACTTACAAAAAAATATATTTATTTTGACAACATTTTGATTTCAGTGTGTAAAGTGACCTCATTTTGACCCCAAATAAAATAAAATAAAATAAAATAAAATAAAATAAAATAAAATAGCAACAGCTACTGTGGGACTATATACGTGCAAACAAAATATTTATTTTGACAACATTTTGATTTTAGTGTGTAAAGTGACCTCATTTTGACCCCAAATAAAATAAAATAAAATAAAATAATATAAAATAAAATAGCAACAGCTACTGTGGGACTATATACTTGCAAACAAAATAAAATTAAATAAAATAAAATACTGTATTTTTTGCAATAAAATAAAATAAAAATAGCAACAGCTACTGTGGGACTATATACTTGCAAACAAAATATTTATTTTGACAACATTTTAAATTCAGTGTGTAAAGTGGCCTCATTTTCAAATAAAAAAATAAAATAAAATAAAATAAAATAAATCCATGAGTAAAGTGGCCTCATTTTGGCACAGTCACTTACCTGCTTCTCCAACAAACACCTCTACCGGAGCACTTGGAGGGCTTTCGCCAATGACGTTGTAGGCAGTCATCACGATTTCATAGCGCCTGTATTTCTGCAGCTCTGATGAGAATTTAAAATTACAAACAGAAGATCTATTAGGGTGCTTGAAAGTCGCATTTTGGCTTTGAGTCAGCAGATAAGAAGAATGAGAACTCATCTGGGTAGAAACAAAAGCATCTCAGAGATAACCACCTACTGTTCCTTATCAGTGTGGATACAGAACAGTTCGGGTGTGATCTCGGAAAGTAATGGCATTACTCTTTCCAAACTCTTTGAACAGTATTGATGAGACGGTACATGGGAGACCGAGAGCACATGCGAGTCTCAGGTCTCAGGCGGTGTGCAATGGGATTCACTTTGAGAATATCTCGGGGCCAGAATGTTCCTGGTCAGAGTAGATGGATTAGAGGAAGAACCTTGTTCTCCGAACAGGAGGAGTATTAGGGATTACACACTTTGCCAAAGGGAGCTTGAATATTTTGGACTTCAAAGCAGACTGACGTAAATGAGAAAGATGGCTAAATGAAACTTACGCGTTAGCTCGAATTCGGTTAATGAAGGATTGCTGACAGTCTTCACAGTGCTTTTGGCTGTGGAGGGAGAAAGAGCAAACGATGAGGAATACATTACTGGAGAAGCAGCAGAGATGGAAAAGCACAAATCAAAGGGATATTTCATCATGGCAGTAAATCTTTGCTTTTCAAAGTTGCTCATCATACACTTCTCCCAGAGATTGATGAAATTCCACAATGCTCATCTTGCGCTCCAATCAAACCCCACAAGAAACCAAAGCGAGTCAGTGATTAATGATTCAACAGTCAATATACAGTACTAAATCACAAGCTGGGGTGCATTAGGGACCTAATAAGATTTTTTAGAACATATACTGATCCAACATCACTTGGGTAAAATTAAAGAAAAATCTGAAAGTACGCATGACTGGTCATTCCTTTTGTACAGTTCCTTTTGAGTGCTGTAACCTAAATGAACATGCCTGTGTAGTAAAAAAAGGCTTCTATATGAGCTTATTTCAGACTTTTTATCTTTTGGTCAAGCTCAGGCACTTCAACTTTATTTACAAGATGGCAAAAAAACAGGGTAGCTAAATGGATAGAAATAAAAGCTCAGTGAGGAACTGAGAATACTTTAAATTAAATTTAGTTAAATACAACCCAGCCACTCTTAAAAAATAAAGGAATTTATTGTTTGTTTGGTTTTTTTTTTATATTGGTTCTATGAAGAACCTTGAACCTTCCATGGAACCTTTGAAATGCAGAAAAGGTTATTTATATTCAAAAAGAATTCTTTAGATTGTTGAAATGTTCTTCAAAATGGTTCTTTTACACTCTAAAAAATGCTGGGTTATATTTGTGCTTGTTAATGAGTTTAAATGTATGTAATATTGTATATTATGCTGTATTCACAAAAATAAATTCAATTTGTCTCATTTTGTCTCATTGTCCATGGGTGTTCTTGCTTATTAATAAATTTTCATCTTTTGATTATTGCTGTTGCCTCTAGTAATTCTATTTGTGATTTTAAATTTAAGCCAGCAATATAGTAATTTTAAACAATAGTTGACTTCATAACACATAAATAAAACGACTCAGCATGCTGAGTAAAAAACCCAACCAGCTGCGTCAAAATAACCCAGCATATGTTCTGTCCAATATGTACCCAATGCTGGGTTGCCAAATAACCCAAGTTGGGTTGTTTTTAACCCAGCATTTTTTAGAGTGTAGGAACTGTTCACTAAAAGGTTCTTTGGGGAATCAAAAATGGTTCTTATAAGGCATCACTGCAAAAACACCCTTTTGAAACTTTTATTTTTAAGATTGTGTGTGAAATATGGACAAACCAGTGACTGGGTTGTTTTAACCCAGCCTTCTGCGTAGTTTTATTTAGCTCAACTATTGTTTAAAAATGACTATATGGCTGGCATAAAATGAACATTTATTAATAAGTGTTTTAAAAAATGTTTATTATTTAGTTATTATTTATTAAATTTATTAATAAATGTTTGTTTATTTGGGTTCATGTTCAGCAAGAAATACAGTAATTCTTAAACAATAGCTGAGTTAAATAAAACTACTTAGAAGGTTGGGTTAAACATTTAACTGGGTCAAAGCATGGAAAAAATAACACCTAGGCCGGTTTCACAGACAGGGCTTAGACTAAGCCAGGATTAGGCCACAGTTCAATTAGGATATTTAAGTAATTTTCATAAACATGCTTAGAAAAAAGCATTACTGGTGTGCATCTTGAGACAAAACAAAGGCACTGATTTATTTTAAGATCAGTCAGTGCAAGTTTCTTTCAGTTCAGCTCAGACTTACATTTTAGGCTTAAGCTTTATTTTGACTTAAGCTTAGGCTTAAGTCTGTGAGACCGGGGGCTAGAGTATTTCTTAATAAACTGCGACGTTTTCATGCTAGAAGTGCATAGCAATCACAACATCAAGTGCACAGTAATTTTAAATGATTTAAACATTATTTTATAGTGACTGTTGTAAAAAATGAATCTGATATCCATCTTTAAAACTGTCATTATATTATATATATTAATAACTAGACAGAAGGGGAAAATCTCAGCAGAAATGACTCAGCTTTGTTTAATGTGTCACATGATTCAGAAGATTTAAGTCTTTATATCTGTCTGCCAACACACTGCGAAGAACAAATCACAGTCGCATAGAAACATATCCACACAATAAAGTAACATAAATTGACTTGGCTTTAGCAGCACGCTCCAGAAAGTGACAGAGACCTTGTTAGCTTCTGGAGTACCTGCTAACTTTTCAATGTAAGCTGTTAAGCCTGAACAAATAGAGCATAGCTCCGGTAATTTCCTCTTGGCATTTAGGGTGATTTCAGCAGGGAGGCACATTCGGCACTTAACAGACCTCCGATTTTAACATGTAAGACGAGTGGAGAGCAGAGGAGAGATATTGTGCTACTGCCCTGGCCAGTGGAGAACATAGGGAAAGGAATTAAATATGCCTCCGTGCTCGGCTGCTCCGAGCTTGCGCATTTAAATGCTGTCAACACTGCTGAGTCCAATTTGTCAAAGGAGATTTAGCAGCCGGATCCGGGCTGCGGAAAAAGAGCCCGTTGGCGCGATCTGTGCCGAACACTTGAGCTCAAACTCATGATTCCGCACCTCACACAGCCTGAGTGCGTAATGAGTTCACCTACGCTCAGCCATCCGTCGGAAAATTATTCTCTAACTGCAGGGAGGATGAGCGTCCTAACGCTTTGATTGCGTTCGAACGCGACCGATTTGCACAATATTCAACGTATTAATGTGAATTTAATAATTTGCCATCACTGATTGTGTCCTAGTTTCATTTCAAAGCTCTGCTTTCCTGAGTGTGTGGCTTGGAAATACAATATTCATCTTTCCACAAAAATGCACGTCAAAAAGGGTGAGTTAAGGAATTCCTTTTTTTCGACAACTGGATGGGTTAAAGTGTTGAAAGAAGCACTCAAGCTATAAATCAAGCCTGCGTGCAGACGTTTCTGGTTCAAGAGGAGAGCCTCCTCCCGCTAGTTACCTGTCAGTTCGGTGCGCAGCAAGGAGCTGTTGACGGCCCTCTTTGACTCCGGCGGCGCGCTGTCATACTGCAGCTCGCGGTAGTAGAGCCGATAGCCCACCAGAACCCCATTCACACTCTCCTCCTTGGGCGTCTGCAAAGGCACAGATTAAATTAAAGGTCACATTCCGCTAGCTGTTCTCACGGTCCTTATTAAAGCACACCCTGATAAAAAGCCGTCCCAGCTGTAACTGACAGACAGCGCTGACTGATCTCCCATCACGCATCCGTGCACGACGCTCGCCGCCAAACGGATAAGATAAATAAAAGATGAGGATTTAATTTCGGAGCCATTCAGTCAGTGGGTAATTAACAAAGCTCAGAGCAGAGCGTAATCAACTTGGCCTACGGTTCTGCTGATAAAACAGACAGTAGTGAGAAGATCCGGGACTCATAGGTCAGTGAATAAAGGTTTCAGCTACTAATTAATATCCCTTCAGATTGCAGGATCGCTGTCGCGCGTGGGTATTAATTATCCTGGGCTTGGCGGGGCCTTTGCGAGCTCTGTAAATGTGCGGGTATCAATACCGCGTGTCATTAATTTATGCAATCCTGCACGAGGAATACTAAGTGATGCGCGGCAGGCTGCTCAAAGCCACCTATTGACAAAAGTCAGATCGTTAAACAGAACAGGGCTGTAATTTCACTGGTGATAGCCTGCAACACGCTGCTACTCTTCTCACAGGCTGTAGCTGGTTTGTTATCTGGCTATCAGATAAACGTAATGGGGGTCAGGAGTTCACTCGACCCGGGGTGGGCCGGCATTAGCGTACCTGCCACTGCACCAGCACCGATGTTGTCGTGGAGGGTTTCACCGCTTGAATCGTGGGCGCTTCATCTGGAACTGCAGATGCACAGAAAACAACATTTAAGTTCACATAAAATACAATGAGAAATCCCATTAGGCGAGTTTTTAGTTAAAGATATAGTTGACACATAAGTGAAAATTCTGTCATTAATTACTCGCCCTCATGTCGTTCCAAACCTGTAAGACCAAATTAAGATATTTTTGACGAAAATGATGACAACTGATACAAGCATTGGTACTCTTGTGAACGTGCATCGAAGACTGACATAGAAGGGACGAAATTGTTGAATAAAGTTGTTTATGTTTTCTTTACATACAAAAAGCATTCTTGTAGCTTCATACAGGGTTCCTACACATTTTCCATTTTAAAATTCCATACTTTTCCAGACTCAAATTTCCAAACCTCTCAGTAGATTTTTCGAAACCTAAATAAATGGTTAATACTGCATTATTTTCAGCTTTTTATTTAGTATACAGTACAGTCATCAGTAAAGATTTTTTATATTTTCATTTTCACGGATTTTCTCAAAGTGACAACATAGAGCCCCTAAAATAAAAAATAGAAAATAAAAAAATTAAATAAAAAATACAGACTTTAGCATGCACACAAACTTTTTTGTGCTCTTGATAATCTATTCAAATGCACAATGGAATTTGCATTTCTAGTTTTATATAACATATTTCCTTTGTGCATCACTGCCATCTTACTATAATGAAAGCGACAGCATGGATGCATATGAATTAATAGAGATCTACTTGGTCAAAATTTGCCTTTCGTTGTGGTAGTACTTCTAATATCAAGGCCTAATGTCCAATTTAGCACATCCTCTACGGCAGCAGAAAAACCATGACACGAAATGGGCCAATGGCATAATATGGCTGTGTGTATTGTCCTATTTGCCAAGTTCAAGGCTTCAAATTGTGGCTTTCATTAGGGCAGTATGTCATTATTTAAGGCCTCAGGTCTCTTTAACGCATACTCTGTAGCGGCCAAGAAACCACTTAAAACCACGAAATGAGCTGATGGCACAATAGGTGGCACAGTGTGCATTGTCTTATATGCTAAGTAAAATGGCTTCTTGTGCACACATAAAAGTCTGTATATTTGTTATTTTTGCAAAGGTCCTTGAGGCTATGTCATGGTGCTTAGAATATCATAAGAAGAAACGCAAAACATTTTGCATAATGAAAAAGTTCCCCTTGAATTCATTCAGTTGTGCTTGACAGTCACTAAACAGCTGACATAAAACACACTTCTTGAATGATAAACTTTAGTATGATACAATTTTCCAGACCTGGAAATTGCTCAAATCAAATTCGGCACTTTTCCATACTCTTCCAAACCACATAGGGACTTTGTTCATAAAATTATGGTTGAACAACTGACTATTTTATCAATGTCCTTACTACCTTTCTGGGCCTTGAATGTGTCAGTTGCGTTGCTGTCTATGTAGGGTCAGAAAGCTCTCGGAATTTTAGCTAAAATATCTTAATTTGTGTTCCGAAGATGAACAAAGGTCTTACGGGTTTGGAACAACATGAGGGTGAGTAATTAATGACAAAATGTCATTTTTTGGGTGAACGATCCCTTTAAGGTAATATTGTCATTTTTTACTTGCTATCATGTTGTTCCAAACCTGTATGACTGTATTTCTGCTGTGGAACACAAAAGCAGGATTTCTGAAGGCTGCTCTTTTCAGTATACATATATATATATATTTTTATATAAATATATATATATAGACTGGTGGTTCCAAGCTCAAAAATGACAAAAAAGCACCATAAAAAGTACCTAAAAGTCATTCATATCACCTATTCTAAAGTTGTAAGATTTCTTTCTGTGAGAAACTGACAAAAAGAGGCTTAACAGCACTTAACCCCAGGTTATCGTTGTTTTTAACTGTGCTTTTAACTCTGGCTAAACAAACGTTTCACACTTAGTAATTTAGTTGCAGCTTTAGCAGCACTTTTGTGCTGTTACCCTGCAATGCGATGCCAAACTTGTATAGTTGAAAACAAAGTAGTGTTAGAATGTTACGGCTAGATGCTTAGCAACAGAAAGCCATTCACATGCTTTGGACAGTCACAGAAACACTGCATACTGTGTAAACAGTTGTTTCAGCAGTTGAGGGGGAAAAAAAGTCATATTTTGAGAGAAAACACATCAACTGGAGTGAAGAAGAGGCTGTTTCATTCTTACTGTTATGGTCTGAAAAGTCCATCCAGGAAAAACTTAATAGCAGTTAACAATATATTTAACTGACAGAGCAAATGTGACCCTGGACCACAAAAGCGGTCTTAAGTAGCACGGGTATATTTGTAGCAATAGCCAAAAATACATTGTGTGGGTCAAAATTATCGATTTTTCTTTTATGCCAAAAATCATTAGGATATTAATGTTTAATGAAGATATTTTGTACATTTCCTACCATAAATAAATCAAACCTTAATTTCTCATAAGCAATTTGCTTTGCTAAGAACTTCATTTGGACAAATTTAAATGCGTTTTTCTCAATATTTTGATTTTTTTTTTGCACCCTCAGATTCCAGATTTTCAAATAGTTATGTCTCAACCAAATATTGTCCCATCTTAACAAACCATACATCAATGGAAACTTGTGTATTCAGCTTTCAGATTAATCTGAATTTAAAAAAATTGACCCTTGTGGCTGGTTTTGTGGTCCAGGGTCACAAATATGCAAATAATAGCATTAATCCAGGGTTTAGGAATGTGTCAGCATATGAATATCCAGGTTTTACTGTTACCCAGGGTAAATAATCAACAGTGTGAAATATGAAGCAAGAAAACTCAGGTATCTGTTTAGAATTGGTTAAAATGACCCAGGGTTTACTACTGCAAGTATGAAACGCCCTATTGTTGATATTTACTAATGTCTTCTCTTCTAGCGAGTCTTTTGAAAAGGGGTTTACAAACTTTTGAAACCCTTGATCCCCATGTATGACGGTCCCCTTGCAAGGGACACCCTTAAAGGCATTTATATATTTTCACTATTTGTAGAAAGTAAGTCACAAGTTTAGAATAGCATTAGGCTGAGTAAATAATGACAGAATTAAATCAGCTCCAAGACTTCAGCTTGCAAGTAAATGATGCAGATTGTAGCTCCTCTATGACTTTTATTTGAATCAATAGCGCATCAACCAAAGCTGGTAGATACAACACGCTCATTATTACTCACCATCTTGTAAAGTGGTAATTGCATCCGTCTCTTGGCTGTACTTGCTGTCTCCGACGTCATTAGTCGCCATCATTCTGAGCTTGTATGAAGTGAAGGGTTTCAGCCTGAGGGATTGCACAGCTCGTGAGCTCTCTCATATTGGACAAAGACCTTTCCCATCACAAATGATGTGGCTCAGCAGTGCATGTATGAGCTAGTATCTATAAATGTCAGGGACACAATCCATTGAAGCCCAAGGGCACGCGTTGGCAATTACAGAGTTTTATCTTAAAGCACTTGAGGCAGAGAGGTGAGGACAGAAATAAGATACGAAACACTTCATATCGGAGAGCTCATATACAGACATGAGCGCAGCATATGCCACTTCATAAAACCAGAAATATGATATCAACAACTGAGGTGGAGTCAGAGAATGCTGCCTAATAGAGCTGCACAATTAATCGTAAAGATAATTGAAATTACAGCACAAAATTTGTATTTTTATTAAGATTTAATTCAATTATTTAAATGATAAAATATATTATTACTATTATTTAAATAATATATTTAGTGTAATGAATTATATATACACTACCAGTCAATAGGTTTTGAACAGTAAGTTTTTACTATTTAAAATAACTGTTTTCTATTTGAATATATTTTAAAATATAATTTATTGAATTTTTAGCATCATTACTCCAGTCTTCAGTGTCACATGATCTTTCAGAAAATCATTCTAATATGCTGATTTGCTGCTCAATTTATTATAATTATTATGTTGAAAACAGCTGAGTAGAATTTTTTCAGGTTTCTTTGATGAATAGAAAGTTCAGAAGAACAGCATTTATCTGAAATAAAAATCTTTTTTAACATTATAAAATTATAATTTAAAGCATCCTTGTTAAATAAAAGTGTTAATTTCTATAATTTCTTTATATATATATATACATATACATATATACATACTGACTCCAAGCTGAAGTGTATAGTGTATAATGTTACAAAAGCATTTAATTTCAGATAAATGTTGATCTTTGGACCTTTATAATCATCAAAGAATCCTGAAAAAAATTTACTCAACTGTTTTAAATATTATTAATAATAATAAAAAGTGTTTCTTAAACAGCAAATCAGAATATTACAATGATTTCTGAAGGATCATGTGACACTGAAGACTGGGGCTGAAAATTTAGCTTTGATCACAGGAATAAATTAAATTTACTGTAAATTGAAATCAGTTGTTTTAAATAGTAAAAATATCTCAAAATGTTACTGTTTTTGCTGTACTTTGGAGCAAATAAATGGAGGCTTGGTGAGCAGAAGAGACTTCTTTAAAAAAGATTAAAATTCTTACTGTTCAAAAACTTTTGACTGGTAGTGTATAATATAATTAAAATGTATTAATGTTATTTTAATTATACAATAATAATTTAAATTATTATAATAATACATACTTTATAAATAATTCCATCAGCCCTACCGTTTAACCTTCTTTAATCACTTCATGTTGAAAACCACAGGCACAAAAAATCTGGAATTGACAGTAAAGGGAATATGTGGAAAAAATTTCGCTTTAATTTCTAATTTGTTCATTTCCCATTTACCCAAAACACACTGCACAAGCCAATTGGGCTCATTAACGAACTAAACATGTCATTTAGGCCTCATAACCGATCTCTGTCGATTAAGATGAGTTGCACGGCGCTTTCCAAAACGAGGGGGCTTTCCGCTATTCGCATTTCTTGGTTAAAGGGAATATTTTTCCCATGATGCCCCACTCCCTAAAAGCCTCCAGCTGGTAAAGACACAAATCAGTCCTGAATAATCCATTTAGCAACAATCTGGCTGTTTAAAAAAGCACTCAAAAGCTGATGGCTGAGAGAGTTTTCAACTGAGAACGGGGACTCATCATAATCAAGCTGAGATGGCCCTCTGAATGCATATAAAATACTATTCGACTGCCCATATAATCATAGCTGCGGATCCGACATAACTCATATGCAAAAAGCTGGAGCGCCCGTAGCCCAAGGTACTGATTGTTTCTCACTCTCTCAAATTGGATTGAGTATCATAAATTGCTGCAGAGGAAAAAAGGCTCCTACGCATTTAATAACACTCCCTCCATACTGCCCTTATTGTACGGCCCTCATGAGCCCTGCAGAGGAACACATGTGGCTTTGAAGCAGCGGAGAGTGAAATCAACTCTGTGAGGGTCATCAAAGGCCAGCCTTTGGGTAAAGCCCCCAAATACTGCTTTTCACAAGATTGTGGGGGTTGAGAAACGGCAAAGGAGCTCACCTGTCCACTTCCCAGGAGGTATAATTGTGGCTTATAGCGGACGAATGGGTGAGCCAGTCTCCGTTGGGCAGCTCCCGCGTCTGCAGGGTGAAGTAACGAACGGGAGAGGAGCCGTCCCCTCCGGGCACCCAGTTGAGCTGCAGTTTGCGGGACTGCACGTGGTCCTGGGGTACCCGCAGCTGCCGCGGAGGCTGCGGTCGCTCTGATGGAGAAGAGAAAGAGATGTGAAGTGTGAGTTCAGGGGTCAGGCCGGTCTTGCTGACTGTTCTTAATCACGGGACAGGACTCTTCTACTCATGTGTGCATCAGTCAGCGGGTCTCGCCCTGTCCTCCCCACCCCTCCCCACCTGTGTGACACGCAACTGCATAACCTCATCGATTTTAATGGGAGAAATCAATACGGAGAGGCATAATTGTTTATTTAAAGGTGCACGGTATCGACCGCCATTAAAGATGCAGATCATGTGCAACGAAACCCATGATTGCACCGGCTTTGTCCGTGGAGCTTTTAAAAGCACCAATCGGGCAGCTTCAGGAGGTCAAAGGATAATATGTAATCGCTCTCCATCTTTAACCCAAACTATCTGTCTGTGTTGAAATTGATTTGTTTATTACTAGTGTAGCAGCTGGGCTGCATATTATGTGGCTTTAGCAGTCTAAAAATCAGTCCCTAGTGAATTATGCGCTTAGTTATGTGCTTAATAAAAATAACCTGCAATTGTACTTTTGGTATACTAAACTGGTATGCAGAGATCACACAATCCTTATTAATAGTGATATTAAAACACATTTTATGCATAATATTAAGAAATGTGCATTGTGCAATGAAGAAATACTCCAAATAAAGTTATAATTTATATTTATGTGATACGTCAATAAATATATTAATGGATTTAAAGTATACTTAGTATGAAATAAATGTATTTTAAATAAATTATGCAGTTTTCTTTTTTTATTAGGGATGCCTATTTCAAAGAATGATTTCAATCATGCCTGCTTTTGTAAGCATTTTAACTTAAATAAATCGTTATCCATTTTACTTCCATAATGTGACTTGGTTTCTAAGTTAAATAGAATCCATTTTTATCACTTCTGAATGGTTTGGACCGTGAAAAGTAGCTGTTTCAGAATGCAGCCAGACTTGAAAGTGACTTTTCAGTCTATTGTAGATAACTACTTCCCTCCTAAAACACCACCAGCACCCATTTGAAGTCGGTTTTATCCTTCAAAGCAATTTGGTGTATCCCAACAGTAATGCTTCTATTACAGATCTGTTGTTTGTAAGGTCGTAACGGTATCAACATTAGGGTATCGCGATAGCAAAACTGTCGCCATATTAAATTATATTTAAACTTCTTATTTTAACATAAAAGGTCTTTAAAGTTGTGTTTTGTCAAACGAACTAAAACCAAAAGCACAATATGGCAATCCCTTCATCAAGTCTGTTTTCACTGCATGTTTCAAAACGAAGCGCGCGCACTTCGTTTCAGGCGATCAGCTCGTGATCCGGTGTTTTCTGTGCCTCAGAACAGCTCCGTTCACAGTGAATGAATGCAGTGAACTCGTTTATTGCATGTACTGTGAGTTTAGCACACATTTGGGAACGCAAATAACCAACAAGTGAACATTGGGTTGGAGCTTTTCATTTTGAACTCTCAAAGTGCATTAGACAGAATGATTTAACTTTAAAATGTACAAAATTTTCATTTTTTTCTAAGACTTCATTTGTCTTTTTTTTTAAATATCACAATAGTATTGTATCGTGGACTTCATTTAAAGCTAATTGGGTGTTATGTGTTCATGTATGTGTTTGTCTCACCTCTAATCTCAGTAGTTATGACCACAGCTTGTGAAGGTGTTCCCCAGCCCTGCTCCGTCTTGGCAGAGATGCGAAAGATGTAGGCCGACTCCGGGGTCAGGTTGGAGGCGGTGAACTGCCGCGTATCAGGGCCCACCTCTACTGTGATGAACTGGTTGGGATCCCCAGAATCCAGACGGTAAGCTACCTGGTATCCTGCAAAAGAGTCATTAGATCATCTGAGGTGAGTCTTGATCCTCCGTCCTTCTCATGTCAGAGAAGACAGCTTAAGCTGACATCAAAAGTCTGAATAACATTTCCACAAACTCTGAGAGTCATTTTCAGTCAGGCATGCTTTTGAGAACTCAAAAGTACAAAAGGACAGCGGGAAAATATCTGCTCAAAAACCATTTGTAGTTGGGAAACCATCTTTAGAAAAACAACAGCAGGTTTATAAGACGAGCGCTTTTCAAAAAGGCTTCAGTGCACTGGAAAATTTGGTCCATCAGCATCTACTTTAAATGCAGCTCTGCTTAACGTCTGCAGTCATTGCCTCCCTTTACTGCAGAAAGACTTCATTCAAATGCGTCTTTCATCTGGGAACTCCTCTGCCTTGCCTTCACTCCTTATATCAAATTTAATCCAAATGTCAAATTCAATACAAAGAGAAAAGGACCACCAACTAAATGGTGATGCACAACCAAACTGCATAAAATGAAATTTGTGTTGTACATAGGTACGGCTCAGGCACCCCTTCATCGACACCATGCAAGAATTATGCTCTTTTTAACTAATTTTATACTGGACATTATTTAGAATGATCATTAATTATCATTATTACAATTATTCACCAATAGCTGCTGCTCAAAACAAAACAGAAAAGTACAAAATCTGTTACTTTATAATTGTATTGGAACAAAAATAGAAGGTCAATATCTTTCATTATGAGGTTGAAACCAACACTGACAAATATCACATTGCTTTTTTTCCTTAAATAGGGACTGAAGGTGTTAAGCTGTTAAGTTTTTTGCTTTAAATGTCTTTTCAAGCTTTCTGCTTAATTATTTATCCCTGGTTGAGAATCACTGTTTAACATTGTAAATGAACTAATTAAATTCATACATTTATAGTGTAATATATAAATTATATTAAAATATAAAAAGTATATCTATATTAATATATGAGTATTTTGAGGATCAATGTTTAACATTATTTACATATTAAAAATAACTACAACAAAATAGTGTAATGTATATTATATATCATACTAAAATATAAAAATTATATCTATAATATTTAGGGTTGGGTACCGTTCACATTTTAACTAGTACGGTATAGGCATTGGTACCTGAAATTCAGTACCGGTACCCAACAGTACCTTTTTCGGTACTTTACTCCCTGTGTAATAAAAAAAAAAAAATATATATATATATATATTTTCAGTGAAAAAAAACTAAGTCGAAAACTCAATTTTTAACAATAGGGCCCTACAATTTTTTTCTTTTTTTTCTTCCCAGAAGTTCTTTTGTATTTTAATTTTTCTAAAAATCAAATGAAGGCATTAAACATTTATTTATTTTTAATCAAAAGAAAATTAAACCCTTTTATTTTTTGGCAAACAAATAGAGGTTTATGGTTAAAAAGATTACATGTATTAAAACTTGTGTGAATATTGCTTTAAAAAAGTTTTAATAATAATTGCATTTTTTTCTACAATTAAGTGGTTAATCTGGCTGTATTATTTATTCATCCATTCATTTGTTCATGCATTCGTTCATCCATCAATTCATTTATTTGTTCATTCATTCTTTCATGTTTGTTCATTTGTTTATTCATTCATGCATCCATTCATTTGTTCATCCATCCATCAATTCATTCACTCAGTCATTCATTCTTTCATTCATTCATTCATTCGCTCTTTCATTCATGCATTCATTCGTCTATCCATCCATTAATTTGTTTGTTCATTCATTCATTTGTTCATGCTTACATTTATTAATTCATTCATCCATCCATCCATTTGTTTATCCATCCATCAATTCATTTGTTCGTTCATTCAGTCTTTCATTTGTTCATGCATTCATTCATCCATCCATCCATCTGTTCTTTCATGCATACATTAATTCATTCATCCACCCATTCATGCATTCATTCATTCATCCATCCATCAATCATTAGTTCGTTCATTTGTTCATTCATTCTTTTATTTATTCATTCATTTCAGCATTCATCCATCCATTCATTCTTTTGTTCATGCATTCATTTATTCATCCATCTATCCATCAATTCATTCATTCACTCATTTATTTGTTCATTCTTGCATTCGTTCATGCATACATTCATTAATTTGTCCATCCATCCATCTATTCATTCGTTTGTTCATGCATTCATTAATTTATCTATTAACTAATTAAATTATTCATTTGTTTATTCATTCATTCATTCATCCATCTATCCATTCGTTCGTTCATGCATTCATTCATTAATTTGTGCATTCATTCATTCTTTTGTTTGTTCATTCATCCATTCATTTGTTCATTCATTCATGCATTCATTTATTCATCCAAATGTATTTGTGAATTAAACTTGAAACTAAAAAAAAAAAAATAAAGTAAACGAATAAATGTGTATTATGCTAAAATACAGAATGTTTTAGACAAATTAGAATTTATATATTCCTAAATTCCTAATAGACTGAACAGGCATGAAAAAGAAGCGCTGTGCTAGGTCTGCAGAGTGTCCATCTGCATTGTGTCCGAGGGAATGACACGTGTTGCAAACCTCCAGCAAAACAAATGATAACATTATCGGGAAACATGTTGAAAATGGAATGCGTGGGCAGAGCTTGGCCGTGGGAGAGATGGAACATTATTCAACCATCTATTTATCTTTCAGGATGCTTGCACTGCACGCTGGCCCCCTTGGGCTGTGCAAAACGAAATTAGGCCATCCCACATTGTGAAACTGCAGCACTTGGGGGCTGCCATTTCATCCTAATGTCCACTTCAGCCATGAGGGGCAGTGGAAAATCACATACATTCATCCCCAAATACACACACACACACACACACACACCCTCTCTTCCCAGTTACTTCCATGTCAGTGTCTATATTTCTAGAGATACGAAGAGTACCATGGGCAGTAAGCAGCCCTTTCGTTCGCTTTGCGTGGCTCCGACAGGCTCTGACCCGTGCATTGTTTATTAAGGCTTTGCTTTTGGGAAAGGGTTTCTACTGTGAGGGCATCGGCCCATGTGATTGGCTAGGTCACCACCCCACAAACTCCTGCAGCTCTATTTTCCTCATTCATTGCCCACTGATTACTGGTCCTGCAGCGGCCAGCAAAAACACTCACAAGGGCAGTGCCTCGGCAGAAAGGGCAGGAAAGCCCAGCGCTCTGCCACTGAATCTTAGCAAGCGCCGTTCTCATCGATGCTGGCTTTCAATGCATTGCCTTCCTTTGAAATGCCTCTTTTTATTTTGGATATTATAAAAGTCATTTGTACAATTCAAATGTTCTGTATTTTGGAAAGTACACAGAAAATAATGTAAAAAAAAAGCTTTGTTTTTTAATCAGAAAAAACAAAAGTTCTATAAAATACTTTAACATAACTAAAGTGTTTTTCCCCCATTTTTCTTTTTTTTTGTACAAAAAAAAAGAGAGAGAAAGAGAAAAACACGGAACAAAAAAAAAAAACTAAAAGTCACTGAATCTGTAAGCAGCATTCTCATCAACATCTGCTTTCAATGCATTTCCTTTCTTCGAGATGCAGCAAATTAAAGGCATGCCGGGAAATCTTGTTTCTTTCTTTCAAAGAGCTCTCTCGGTGACTTCAATCTACATAACCAGCATCTCTTGATCTGTTGAAGTATGACATGGAAACAGAGTGCGAAATAACACCATGCGTGCGGCATGTTCGTCTGGGAGTGCTGCGGTGTTGATGTAATTAACCGGGTTGCGCTGGCGGGGGGCTGCGCCTGCCTTTACATCTATTTAGCTTATGTTCACAACACACGTCTGAGCTCCGGTTTGATTTAGCATGGCATTTTCTGCGCAGTTCCTCTGTCAGACCCTTCTGTTTTTTGTGTTTGAGTGGGGCGGCTGGAGTCAGATTAAGCGCAACTATTAGATCTGCTGCAAAATCCAAAGCAAACTCCCATTCCCAGGCACAGACTTCAACGGTCAGGTTTGCTGACGCTTCTGGGAACACACAACACATTTTTCAACGGCTTTGAAAACGGGATTACATTTAGGCTTTGCTGTAAACAAAAGTCTCTGCTGGAAAATCCAGCTTAAGCTGGTAGCTGTTTTTTTTGGAACATGGTATCTGGTTTCTAAATGGTCTAAACCTGCATTATCTGGTGCAAGATGGTAGATAAGTGGTTCTTAAAGTGAAAGGTGAATTGTAGAGAGACTTCCATACTTCACTTACAAACATTTTAATACGCTGCGCTGACAAGAGATGTGAGAACCAAAGTGGTTAGCATTATTTTGAGTGAAAAGAACTCAGAAGACTTATGCATATGACTTCAGAAGACTTGAAAACTAGATCATCACACAAATCATTCGTACTTTTGGAGCTTGACAGTTGCAATCACCAAGAGTTCTGTATTTTTTTTGCAGCAAAATACACAGAAAACTATGGAAGACTATATATAACAGCTGAGCCCAAGCAACTGTTACTAATTCAAAAATGTCGCTTTAGAACTAGTTACCAAGGAACATTGAGTTGCTTCATTGAAAGCTTACTGTATTAATGTATTAAAAGCCTACTGTATCATGTATGAGTATTATGAGAGAGAGATGGACTGAGCGAGTGTGATTATCTGCATTTGATACAGCATTTATTCTCCAGCTCAGTCTCATATTCACAATTATTAGTTTGAATGTCCACTGAGGAAAGCGATATCTTTGTCGTACTATCCTTTCATTTACTTTTGGCGATTTCCGATGACAGCCCTGCTCCGTGCATTTGTTGGCTGCATCTTACAAGGTGTTGTTGAAATTAAAAATAACTTCCTTGTTTACAGTCCTGTTTCAGTGTCTTTCAGTATAAAAGTCTTTACTGTTGACTCACTCATAAAAACATTAGGTGTCTTTTGACACCAACTAATTTCGCGAAACTAAATACTAGGGATGTGCAATATATATTGTCTGCGATAATACCGTAATTGTTGTTTTAACAATGTGCGATTTGACATTATCAAGTATATTGCAAAAACCAAACAAAACACCTACATGTGGTTAGACTAACTTAGTGCGTGTGTTAGTTTAGAGTGTGTTCTTTCACGGCATGATTCAGTCTATTACAATGTATTTAGAATGATCACAATATTCAAGATATGGGGGCAGAAAATGTATATATTTATATCATTTCATATCGTTAGTCAATATTACAAGAAGAGTGACGTTTTTCTCCGAAAGTCAGCATGATTACAAACGTGATATCGATTTATACAACAGTTCAATAAACAATAAGTTAGGAGACTTACATTTTAGACACCATATTGGGTAGTTTTGCTTTATTTCACCAACAAAAATAATTCCAAACGCAGCCACAGTTTTGCATCTCTGAGCAACATGACTGTGTTTGGTTCCTGAATGAATCAACTGTTCAACGATTCAGTTCAATCGCAATGTCTCACTTGTTAACAGTAACTTGCTGCCACCTACTGGTGTTTTTAATTTCACATTTAAGTATTTTTAAACAATTTCAAATATCAGTATTCAACGTTATAAAAACATTAATGTATTTTAACTGCATGTTAAAGCATTCCATGTTCCTCTGAGCTGATCTAAATGCCACTTCATATGCAACTTCTGCAAAGATGAATTTTGTGGATACTTATTAATTTGTTTGGTAACAACCTAAATGTATTATTTTTTATTTACTGCATAATTCTTTTTAAACAATAACAGCCATCAAAAAAGTTGCTAGGCAATTCAGTCAAAAGTACAAAGGCAGCGCTCTGATATACACCATTAAATTGACATCAAATATAATGTGATGAGATTTTGCCTTCAGCCAAAACTATTTGCTCTGGGAAAAAAACAGGTTAATTAGACCAAAGACTGCTCATTAGATTTACCCAAAACAAATTATAGCTCACGTTTTACCACTATAGAGACATCAGAGCCAGAACTGGCCGAAGTAATTTTTTCAAATAGACGTTAGTTTGTTAACAAACTGCATATTTTAAGTTTAAACAAGTACATTCTCACCTAAAAAACTCTTAAAACTACATTCAGTGACACAAAAACAGTATTATTTATATAATTATAGTGGATTTGAGCATTTGCCATGATACTCACTGAGAGAAATACTTCAAACGGAGTGATACGAATGGTGAAATGGTTGGGGTTATATCTACATTTTAACTTTTAAGATAACTTATTTGTTCACTTAACTATGACCAGCTAAGTTTGCAACTGTTTCTTCCTTTGGAATTAACATCAACAAATGAAACTGCACAAATAATAAGCTTTTGTTGGCCAGATATGATGGTCGATATTTTCCGACAAACAGAGCAATGTTTTGATAGCACCACAGAGACACTGTTTACGCTTTTTGGAAGGACAACAGCTAATGACCAGCTAATGACCAGTTTAGAGCAGCTAGAAACCAGCTCCCATGTTCCAGAAAACACAGCTATAGCATCTTAAGCTGCATTTTCCAACAGGGATTTACAAGATTTCTGGGTAAACAGTCACGCTGTGCCACATTCCGGACTAAAATGAACCGTGCATACGCTTTCAATCTCATTTTTCTACAGTATACACACCATAACAAAGTCCCAATTTTTCCCAAACACCATCAAAATGCTTAAGCTGGCCTCATTTGATTCAAAATTAATGCTTTGTGAATAGGATTCTATCAACAAAAAGTCTATCAATGTGTTTGGATCTCATCTTTGCATCGGTGAGATTGCGTGTATTCTTCTCCGGTGTGATTTGCACAGGCAGCGTGATTTGGCAGGCGGCTATTCTGAGCTTCATTCACTTGAGGTGTTAGTCAGACTAATCTCATTAAAACGCAGGGATTTTCTCCTCTCCGGTTCCTTCTTCCCGTATGAGGAATTAGTCTCAGGTGCACGGTGACATGGCTTCATTCACAGAGCACAGGAAAGAAACAGGCTCTGCTCTGAGCCAGATACCGCCAGTCCAATGCATTTCACGCTCTCATGTAGGCCAGATCAAGTACTGAGGAGACTGGTTTTAATGTGGGGTGAAGTACATGAAAGCAGCTTTCCATTTGAATCCAGGCTACATGGGTCAGCAGTGAACATTCTCACGAGAAGAATGGCAATGTATTAAAAAAATTTGTTCGCAATAAATCAGGATTTTTTTCCATTCCTGATTTATTAGAAAAAATGAACAGCACAATGAATTATTCAACTGAATCAGTGAGACTGAATACATACATAGGCTCAGTCTGTTTTTGAACAGTATTGTAATAATATGATAAGAATATGTTGGTGAAAAAGGCAAAATCTCAATTTGTTCTACATCTCGTCAGTGTATAAAAGAAAAAGAATTGACCAATTGTTTCTCTTACCCATAATTATGCCATTGGGGTCCACAGGGGGCTGCCAGACCACCCTTACTTCTGTTAGACGCACCTCCGGGAACACAAGTCTCACAGGTGGTCCTGGAACTATTGAAAAAGAAAAGGAGGATTGCATGACTCTTGCAGTATTAACAACACCCATACACCTTACAGAAACTTAAAACTTTCTCTTGAATTATAGCTGAATCACAAGTCTGAATGTGAGTGCTTTAATAGAGGTTATTTAGCTTTCAAAACAGCAGCAGCCCTCCGAGACAGCCTCTGAAATGGTATTTACGTCAGGATAAGGTCATTATAAAAAGATCTGGTTTGAAAAGGACAACAACAACAAAAAAATGTAACATTCATAAGAAGACAAAAACATAAGAGATGAGGAGGAAAAGAGACAGTTATGACAGCACTCAAACTCTGGCAGCTTAATGAACATATTCTAGATTAAATCTCGTCAGCCGTATTCCATCTGTAAGAGCGAACGCTCGTGTTCCATCCATCTGTGCACAGAAATGCTGTTCTCTGACCCGCTTTACTTCAAAAATAATTAGGGTGTTGCATTAGTGGTTGGTTGCATGTTGCCACTGTATTCTGAGTGGTTGTCAGGGTGTTGCTATGCAGTTGCAAAAGTGTGAGTGGTTGTTTGCACAATGTTACAGTGTTACAATAGTTGCCAAATTGTTGCAATGTAATTTCTTGAGATGTTCTAAGTGGTTATTAGCACATTACTACAGAATGTGGTTGCTAGGGTATTGTGGATGGTTGTCAGGGTGTTACTATGTAATTTTTTTTTTCAGATGTACTAAGCGGTTGTTAGCACAATACTACAGAATGTGGTTGCCAAGGTGTTGCTATGTAATTTCTAGAGATGTTCTCAGTAGTTGTTAGAACATTACTACAGAATGTGGTTGCTAGGGTGTTGTTGGTGGTTGTCAAAGTGTTGCTATGTGGTGGTTATAAGCTCTGTGTGGTTGTTAGCACAGTGTTATAGTGTTATGAGTGGTTGCCAAAGTTTGGTATGTAATTTCTAATAATGTTCTAAGTGGTTGTTAGCACATTACTACAGAATGTGGTTGCTAGGGTGTTGTGGGTGGTTGTCAAGATGTTGCTGTGCGGTTAAGTGTTGTCAAGAGTCAAGTCAAGTCAAGAGATGTTTTAAGTGGTT
The DNA here is from genome assembly GCF_022985175.1 of Labeo rohita. NCBI lineage: Eukaryota > Metazoa > Chordata > Actinopteri > Cypriniformes > Cyprinidae > Labeo > Labeo rohita. Next base: position 11,248,406 of record NC_066871.1, on the reverse strand, counting down.
GTTAGCACATAACTACAGAATGTGGTTCCTAGGGTATTGTGGGTGGTTGTCAGGGTGTTGCTATGACATTTCTTAAAATATTCTATTTAGTTGTTAGAAAAGTGCTGCAGAATGTGGATGCTAGGGTATTGTGGATGGTTGTCAGCATATTAGTACAGAATGTAGTTGCTAGGGTGTTGTGGGTGGTTGTCAAGGTGTTGCTATGTGGTTGTTAAGTGTTCTTAGTCTTTTTAGTACAGTGTTATGGTGATGCCAAAGTAAAGCAACGTAATTTCTAGAACTACAGAATGTGGCTGCTAGTTTTGTGGGTGGTTGTCAGGGTGTTGCTATGTAATTTCTTGAGATGTTCTTAGTAGTTGTTAGGGTGTTATGGGTGGTTGCTATGTAATTTCTTGAGATGTTCTAAGCTGTTGCTAGCATACTGCCATAGACGTGGTTGCTAGGGTGTTGTAGGTGGTTGTCAGGGTGTCACTATGACATTTCTTGTGATGTTCTAAGTGGTTGTTAGAACATGACTACAGAATGTGGTTGTTAGGGTGTTGTGGGTGGTTGTCAGGGTGTTGCTATGGCATTTCTTAAGATGTTCTAAGTGGTTGTTAGAACATTACTACAAAATGTGGTTGCTAAGGTGTTGTGGGTGGTTGCTATGCAATTTCTTGAGATATTCTAAGTGGTTGCTAGCATATTACTACAGATGTGGTTGCTAGGGTGTTGTGGGTGGTTGTCAAGTTGTTGCTATGTAATTTCTTGAGATGTTCTAAGTGGTTGTTAGCATATTACTACTGAATGGGGTTGCTAGGGTGTTGTGGGTGGTTGCCAGGGTGTTGCTATGTAATTTCTTGAGATGTTCCAAGTGTTTGCACAAAAATACAGAATGTGGTTGCTAGGGTGTTGTGGGTGGTTGCCAGGGTGTTGCTATGTAATTTCTTGAGATGTTCTAAGTGTTTGCACAAAAAATACAGAATGCGGTTGCTAGGGTGTTGTGGCTTGTTGCTATGTCATTTCTAGAGATGTTGTTGAAGTGGTTGTTAGAACATTATCACAGAATGTGGTTGTGAGGGTGTTGTGGGTGTTTTCCACGGTGCTACTATGTAATTTCTTAAGATGTTCTAAGTGGTCGCTAGCATGTTACTATAGATGTAGTTGCTAGGGTGTTGTAGCTGGTTGTCAGTGTGTCGCTATGACATTTCTTGAGATGTTCCAAGCGGTTGTTTTAACATTACTACAGAATGTCAGGGTGTCGCTATGACATTTCTTGACATGTTCTAAGTGGTTGTTAGCACATTACTACAGAATGTGGTTGCTAGAGTGTTGTGGGTCGTTGCTATGTAATTTCTTGAGATGTTCTAAGTGGTTGCTAGCATATTACTATAGATGTGGTTGCCTGGGTGTTGTAGGTGGTTGTTAGGCTGTTGCTATGCCATTTCTTGAGATGCTCTGAGTGATTGTTAGAACTCTACTACAGAGTGTGGTTGTTAGGGTGTTGTGGGTGGTTGTCAAGGTGTTTCTATGTAATTTCTTGAGATGTTCTAAGTGCTTGTTAGCACATTTCTGCAGAACGTGGTTGCTAAGGTGTTATGGGTGGTTGGCGAAGTGCTTATATGTCATTTCCTGAAATGTCGCTGTTAGCACATAACTTCAGAATGTTGTCCTAGGGTGTTGTGGGTGGTAGTCAGGGTGTTGCTATGTAATTTCTTGAGATGTTCTAAGTGGTTTTTAGAACATTACTACATAATGTGGTTACCAGGGTGTTGTGGGTGGTTGTTATGGTGTTGCTATGTAATTCCTTGAGATGTTCTAAGTTGTTGTTCACACATAATTACCGAATGTGGTTGCTAGGGTGTTGTGGATGGTTGCTAGGGTGTTTCTATGTTATTGCTAAGGTGCTCTGAGCAGCTCTGGTCTCTAAACATTACTCCACAAGCCATGCGATTTGAAGTACAATTCATATGCATGAGTTACATGCCAAAGTCTGCTCAGTGTGTGTGGCTTGTTAATTCAAATCTGCTCAAATCTGCTCTAGCAAACAGTACTAATGATTAGCTGTCGGCCAGTGAGCTGCAAAAATCTGGTCATTCTCCCCCTAGACTTTATCGTCTTGTCCTTGACCAGAGTATTTAGATCCATGCTGGTCCAGGAGTGCTGCCACATGGCACACCTACTCACGCTACCCCTCGTAAAACAGACCATTGCTGAGTCACATGCTCCGCTAGATGAGCAGGGCTCTATCATTCAACGTTAAGACCGAAGCTAAACATTGCCAAGGGGCGATCTGCTGTCTACAGGAGGAGACCAATGATGACTGGAGGATGTAATGAGTGTTGCGCCCTACTCTGAAGGACACAGTGTGCCAGCAGTGCTAAAAGAGGGCTGCGCTAAAGGCCTTGATTAAGGGGGATGTTTCCTTCCCCTGCTGGTGCGTCTCACCTCTAAACATACACACTTTCCACTCTCTCCAAGGCATCTGTGACAGGCCTATACATCCACTAACAGGACACCTGTGGAGCGACAGATAACATGGAGGGAATCCAATAACGGTGGTGGGCCGGTGCTGTGCCTGAGGTAAACACACTCACACACACATAAGCAGGAAACGGCACTGCCGCTGTGTTGTACGCCAATTGCCGTGCTGTACAAATGTGGAACAAACACAATCAACGTTGTGGCGTCTCTCGACCGCTTCCTTATTTCTCTCCGGATTCCCCCAGTCGATGCGGTCGGTTAGGCGGATTCTATGTTTCATTTCCTGGACATTAAGGAACTTATAAATCTAACACATCTGACAGCGATTTGATTTGTATTGCTTTTTGCAGTCATAGTGTGTGGGACCGTAGGGACACATGTCCACAAGAAGAAGCTCTTACAGAAGAGCACGCTTTTCCCAAGACGCCTCTTTCTCTTGCCAATGTATTGCTAACATTCATCATCCTGCTATCAGCCCTCCACGTGCCACGAGGCTTATATGGAGATTACACGCACATGAGGAGTCTTTTAACTACTTACGATGCGCGACTCATGACTTGAGTGCATTTACTCTGCGTGAACCTACAATTAGAAAATCCGTTTATTAATTACTTCTTTAAGCGAGTCACTAATAAACACACTCTCCTGCCAATCTTTTCGGAGACGTGCGAATGCTAACGACTTTAAGGCGCGTTAATCTAATCGTAGTGCAAAAAAGAACCGTCCAATTTGCTGCCTGCTTTGCTGATACGGCTCTGATTAAATCCAATTACAGGATGTTTAGGTTTGCAGACAAAAGCCAGGACAGTCACTCGCATCCGGCCGAAATAGGACGGACAGCCCGTAGTGTCTCCAACCCCCTACGTACGGCATTCAGGGCCTTGATAAAACGATGCTGTACCATCAGTCCTTAATGAGGTCTGTTCTAGAGGGGAATTTAAAAGGCAAACACACAGATAATTGCTGCCAAGGTCGAGTGAGCACAGACGGGGGGACATGTTGCCCGGGCCCTGCGCTTCCATCATAAAAGTGCGGCGGTGAAATGGCCCGAGCTCTCCGCGTCTGTCAAGGGGGAGCTGCATTTACAGCCACGTTTAAAAGAGACCTGTTATCTCTTATTCAGAGAGCAGCACAGAGCTGACCGCAGGCGTGCAGACTCCATTAATGTGACTCTGTAGCCGGCTGGATTAAGAGCTGACCCCTGTATTTCACATAGTGGGCTTCTTTAAATGGCTCTCACAAGCCAGGGAAAAAGGCTTCTATCACTATACCCCATGACGTCCTCTCTCATGATAAGATTCCTGGTTTGTGAGGCAAGCTAAACTTCAGTAAACTGCACAATGTGATGTTTGTGATTCAGTAACAGTGTTGTTTTAGCTTATGATTTATTATATTTACATTAACAGTACCATATACACAAATGACAAGATCCAGACAGTCATATCCAGTCAAATCACATAGCAAACTAAGATATTTACATTGCATATCAATGCAGCATTTACACCTTGCAACAGATAGACAAAAATAAAAACTAAGCTAAATAAAATAAAATAAAATAAAGGAATGGTAGAGGCTGCTGCCAGTTACTTACTCTAAAGGTTCAAACCCAGTTCAAATCTTTTCCATTTTCATTGGACTGTAATTTGAATTTGAATTTTATGCATTCTTTTTTTCATGTTCAAAAATAAAACGTTTTCTCTGAATGACTAATTTGCTGTTTAAAACTCCTCATATGAGTGGCTGCATGAATATTTAAGCAGTGTTAATTTGGTTGGCAAATAATTTTCGATATAATTTTCATCAACAACATTTTTTCACCAACAAAAACGAGACGATAATGAAACCAAAAGTTGTTTTGAATGACTTGCTTTTTAACAAGACAAAAAAATTTAGGAGGGACGATCTGGTAGTAGAGCAGACATTTTATGGATACTCAAGAGCAGTGGCTCTCACACAGCACACGAGTGCTCTTTTGCGTCTTATGAATAGAGTAATACACACAAAATTACGTCAAATTGTCCGTTTTGACGAGTATTCATGTAAACACACCCGGTTATGACTTAGGTGAATGTAAACAGTTGGGAGAATATTGGATGTTTATCAGTAGGCTACATTGCACCCATGCATTCCGTTTTTTAAAGGGACAGTAGCCTAATTTGGTTGCTATTGTCCATGTCATTGATGTTAATCAAGCACAAAAGAAAGACAGAAAATAACTCACTGCTCTTGACTGAATCACTTTAGTAGCCCTAATAAAGATTAATCTAAATTTATTTCTATAAATAAATTTGTCTGCTTAAAAGAAGGAAGAATGTGGTAAATAAGTTAGCCTATATAACCATTGGTATTTCATTGAAAAGAAGACCATGTTCTTGTTTCTTCATGTGAAGTAGTTTCATTTCAATTTAATATAAAGGATGCTGCATGTCACAGCAGTTGAATCTGTCTATCATGATAAAACCTTAATATCAAACCTATATAATGAGTTTGGTCGTTTTAGAGAAATTCGTAATAAATGCATTACACTGTAAATAAACCCATTAAATTTTAGCCGACTGTAGATTTAGTTGACCAAAATCTTATGATATATTATTTGACTAAACGTAAACAATTCAGATGACTAAAATATGGATAAAACTAAATAGCATTTTAGTCAAAAGACTATGACTAAAACTAAGTCACAATTAACACCGTAATTAAGTTAGTCAGCTTGCAAGAATGTTTAGCGTCCATGGTGTTACAATGATCGCTGCAACGTTGGCGGAGTGAAAAACGCTTAAATGCGTTGCTGTGTTGCCAGATCCAGTAATTATAAGCATCTTCGGACTTGTCTTTTTCATTTATTTTGACATTTTAGAAGTTAATAAAGAGGGAAGCTGCAGTTTAGGGTTAAGAATATCTTTATCTTATATTATTTTCAAAAGATTTTAACTAATTTATTTTTTTTATTATTATTATTTTTTTTATAGCAATTTCCGGCAACACTGGATTGCCGGCACTTAAACTGACAGTAATCAAAAAAGCTTACGGACAGGTTATTGCCAAGCGGCAACCTCCCGCTCTCTCTATTGAAACCAACACAGAAGTGACTTAAACTGCAATTCATCAACTGGCTGCTAGAGACTGGCTCCAAAAGGGAGTCAATCCCATAGACACCCCATGTTAAAATGCCCAACTTTACAGCAGAAAACAATATGTTTACAGCCTGGTGCAAAAAGCGGTTTTGGTCTATATAGTTAATTGTGCCCTTCATGTCAACTGTCGGAATTTTTTTATAACTCATTAGTTTAAATTATATTAAGCCTTAAAGTTCTGCATAATTGTGGGCATGGCCACTTCAGTGACAGGTGGATTGACAGTTGAACCCATATTTGTGAATGAAGTGGATTGGTGATTCCAAGACGGCGACGGCCGACTCCGGCCCACTAAGAGCTTCAAAAATGCTCTTCAGAAACCTACGGGTAATGTCATGGACACTCCGTCCATATTTTTCACAGTCTATGGTTATTGCTGACAGGATATCACATTTGGAAAGGGTGACGCATAGAACATCATATCTGTCAGAAATGTTTTCAATGCTGTCAAAACAGTAGCATTTAACATTAATAGAGATCTGTAGAACAAGTAGGTTACAGAATTAAATGAAATATGGCAAAAAGTCTATGCTATTTCATTCAGTATAATAGTTACATTTTTACAAATTCATGCTAAAAACATTAATAAGAGCACTAGAAAAAGTTATCATCTATATAACAATGGCTATTAATGAAAACTATAACAGTAATATTTCTTGTTGCATGAATAATTAACAACTGATAAAATGATCCACCTCTAACCTATAGTAAAGCATTACCAAATTTTGATGCAATATGATATAATTTATTTTATAATATATAACAGATATAATATGATTTAATGTTTTATTATATTATACTGAATTTGAATTATATGTTTGATTCAGTTTTGTTGTGGATTATCAAGTGATGTTTTTTAGCAAGAAAACAAACAACTAATGGAATTTCAATCAAAATGAGAAACACTCTCAATATCAGATCAGTAATTGGCTGATATGGATTTTTCAAATGACTATTACATCTGGTTCCCTTTAGTCCTAGTCTTGCACGTGTGGTTACAGTCTAGTTCAATAATATATTTTATTCCTCCTTTTCCACTGAGATATCTAGATAACAAAAACAATTTCTAAGTAAACCACTGATGGCAGATGGTTTATATTTAATATTAAGTTTCCAAGCATAACATGCTTGAATGAATGAAATCAGCTTTGAACAAGAGATAAATTACAATTCAGCACTTCATATGTGGATTCTATATTGCTTTATCTGACAAATCTCACGGTACGCCGTGTATATCAATTGTTTTCCTTGGAGCAACCTTGAGGGGGCCTTATTTGTGCCATTTACCAAAAACATATTTCTGCTGTAGTCTGTCCCTTATGGCCCTGTTGGCTGTATAGCAATCATATAAGAGTGCATTAGTTCCAACTGTTATCTGTCTGTAATCCTGACCGCTGTGAATCGCTGTTATAATGGATACCAAACTATCATACCTCTCTTCTGAAAGCTTTCATTCCTCAAATTCAGCTAGCCCTTCAAAGTCTATTTAAGTTGCAGTCCATAAAGTTAACATTTGGAGGCCGTCCTCGCCGAGTTTCTACTGTCTGTATGAAGTTTACTGTATCAGTTATACCAAATCTAGACAGTGAGCGAATCAACTAAGTGAATGCTAAGGCACAGAATGTACACCAAAAACAAATGAAGCATCAAAGGCTATAGAAGACCTTCGAAAAAAGTGTCTGAAAGAGCTTAAGACTAAATGCCATTTCATCTTTTTTATTCTATAAAACCCAAGGCCACATCAATCTGTGCACTCCTCGTGCGCAGAGCAAATGCCCATTACTCATGACAGCCCATAAACTTACACTGCTTGGTCAAGGAGCGTGCACATAAAACAGAGTTACAGCATTAAAGGGATACTTCATCCAAAAATGAAAATTCGGTCATTATTCATCTCTTATGGTTTCAAACCCGTACGACTGTCTTTCTTGGTACAAAAATAAATACTGTTTTTTTAAAAAAACATTGACAGTTAAGTAATGTTTTAGCTACACAACTTATACACACACAAAAAACACCTTAAAGGTTCATCTTCAGAACACAAATTACGGTATTTTTGATGAAATCCGAGAGCTTTCTGACCCTGCATAGACAGCAACACAACTACCACGTTCAAGGCCCAGAAAGGCAGTAAGGATATTGATCAAATAGTCCATGTGACATCAGTGATTGAAACATTAATCTTATAAAGCTACGAGAATACCTTTGTGCACATAGAAAACAAAAATAACGCCTTTTTTCAACAATTTCTTTTCTTCCATGTCAGTCGTCGATGGGTGTTCACAAGAGTTCCACAACATATGCGTGTGATGCTGCTGACGCAGGAGCCAAGTTGTTGAATAATGTCATTATTTTTGTTTAATCTGTGAACAAAAGGTATCCTCTTACCTTTATAACATTACGGTTGAACCACTGATGTCACATGGACTATTTTAAAGATTTTTTTACTACCTTTCTGGATCTTGAACGTGGTAGTTGCATTGCTGTCTATGCAGGGCCAGAAAGCTCATGGTGTTAATCAAAAATATTTTGATATACTGGTTTGGAACGACATGAGGGTGAGTAATTAATGACAGAGTTTTCATTTTTGGGTGAACTATCCCTTTAAGTAGTACCACCACAGAAGTCTTCCTAGGCCACACAATTTGTATGAAGAATATATATTCCCTAGCGATTTCCAGATTTGTTGACAGTTGAACCCATATTTGTGAATGAAGTCCAATCTGTGAACCAGATCAACTGGTAATAAGAAAAGGGTCAAAAAATCTATTTATTTATTTTGGTTCTCAAGTTCTCAATGATCTGGTAACAACTCCCTGGGAAAAAATAATATCAGAGAATAATGATTTATATTTCAATCTGTTCCTCACACAAAGCACTAGTGTGGCATCAGAAGGCTTAAAATATCACACAAAAGTTGACAACTTCTTTTAAGATGCTCTTTGGTGTTTTTTGTCATTTTTGCAGCACGATGAACAGATGAAGTGACTATGAACTGTTGTATAAGCTGCTTTAAAGGAGAATTTACAGATAATGTGCTCATCCCCTTGTCATCCAAGATGTTCATGTCTTTCTTTCTTCAGTCATAAAGAAATTATGTTTTTTGAGGAAAACATTTCAGGATTTCTCTCCATATAATGGATATGTATGGTGCCCCCAAGTTCGAACTTCCAGTATGGAGTTTAAATGCGGCTTCAAAGGGCTCTAAATGATCCCAGCTGAAGAAGGGTCTTATCTAGTGAAACAATTGGTTTTTTCCAACAAAATTTACAGTTTACATACTTTTTAATTGCAAACGCTTGTCTTGGTCTAGTTCTGTGTGAACTCTGTGAATTCCTGTTCATGACAGTTAGGGTATGTCCCCTCTCATTTTCTGCAACTTCAAAATCGTCCTACATCGCTGTTTTACCTTTTTTTGTAAAGGGCATTTGACCTTCTTTGCATATGTACTTCTGCAGCGATGTAGGATGATTTGAAGTTGGAGAAGAAAATGAGATGGGAGTTTTTCAACATACCCTAACTGTCATGAACAGGAATACACAGAGTACACACAGAGCTAGAAAAGACGAGCATTTGAGGTTAAAAAGAATACGAATTGTCATTTTTTTTTAGAAAATAACTGATCGTTACACTAGATAAGACCCTTCTTCCTCGGATGGGATCATTTAGAGCCCTTTAAAGCTGCATTTAAACTGCATTTTGGAAGTTCAAACTCGGGGCACCATTGAAGTCCACTATATGGAGAGAAATGCTGAAATGTTTTCCTCAAGAAACAATTTCTTTACCACTGAAGAAAGAAAGACACAAACATCTTAGATGACAAGTGGGTGAGTACATTATCTGTAATTTTTTGTTCTGGAAGTGAACTACTCCTTTAAAAATTATTTTATTTTCCGTATGGTTTTGGCATGACATGAAAGTGCATAAATAATGACAGAATGTTTGGAGAAGCATTTCTTTAAACTCCCTATGTGGTCATGAAATTGAATCTCGGGGGGTGAAACTCACCATCATCCTTGGTCCTCTCCAGGACTGGGGGGGCTGCTGAGCTGCCCATCTCCAATTCGTGTGAAGGCCAAAACTTGGATTTCATATTGGACGTATTTACGTAGATTCCTCAGTAAGACAGACTGCGTCAGATTGCCTTTAACCACGTTCACCTGTGCCTCCGAATCTGAGTCTTTCTCTTTGTACATAACCTGAAAGAATAAGTATATTAAGCATGATTACACCTCACATCACTGTTGTGCGATTTTGTGATTGTGACTGACTTTAATTTAAGATCACATTAAATGGAAACACACAGGGATAGCTGTTAGTAAGACTGAATGGCATGAGGTTTGTTCCTCTGGGTCCACTGTTCAGCAGGCAGCTGTTGTTGTTTTTTTTTCCTTGTCATAAAGCCTCCTGCCTTAATTACTGTTGACTTTAAACCAGAGAAGCTTCTCTGAACATATGGGTTCACATCAAGATCTCACTGCAAATATTTGTCTTTCCGCTTGGGTCAGACTTTCAATGAATTCATTAATAAACCATTTCATGACTTAAAATGAAAATGAAATGCTACTGAAACAAACATTAACTGCTTTATAGGGCTTCTAAGAAAAAAAAAACACAACATATAGTGTATGAAATGTCCTTTATCTAAGGATTAGTCCCCATATTCCAACATTGCAAAAAAAAGTATAATATATATATATATATATATATATATATATATGCCCTCATTTTAGAAATTATAGTTATAGTTATTATAGGAAAAGTTGGGTTACAATGAAGAATAAAAACAATGCTTCTTTTCCTCTAGAGGAAAAACTTCAAATCTTTCATGTCATTTCATCACACACAACACAGTTTAAGGGTTCGATCTTACATGAGAAAAGCCTTTATTCACTTCTGAGACGCTTATTATACTACGCCAAGGGCTCCTTCGCCAGACATTGTTTCAGAGTACCTCAGCGCACTACTTGACATCAGTCTGAGGTCATTTTCATTTGTGTGAAATCAGAAGAATGTAAAAGACAAAACAACAACACAGAAGCTATTCTCATGAGTAACCACCTTGTATCCGAGGATGTTGCCGTTCTGCTCGTGCTCAGGAACCGGGCCCCAGGTTACCAGGATGCGACTGGAGCTCATGGCCTCTGCCGTCACATTTTCCGGAGCTCCCGACGGCACTACACAAACAGAGAAAGACAAATCACACCCCCTTATCGCACTGTGCCTTAACACACGGCCCCGAGTACTGAGTAAACTCACGTGGATTAGTCACCTCTCCAATGTCATAAGAGAAAAAAGACAGCAAACAGCACTAGCGTGTGAGCAGCAAACAAGACTATGAGGGTGAGGAGACAGTGAACAGACCAATAAAAGACGGTAAACCTTTAACACCAGGCCTCATGTCAGCCAGCCCAGAACATTTCTACATATGGGCTATTAGCCACACAATTATGTAATGACTCCCTCCACAGACCAACTTCATTTTCTGATTACAGTTATCCAAGTGCAGCTGATCCACTAGTGGCACCAAATGGAATTACAATCTGTTCGAGTGGCAAGTTATTTGGGGATAACAACTTTGACTCATTTATTTATTTATTCTTTACTTGACTAACTGGGGTGAAATGAACCATGAAAAACAGTAGCCTCTTTCACACAGCAATATCAGTAAATTCACATAATATTACCTGAACGACTCTAACGGTAAATGCAAAAACTTGCTGTTCACACAGGAAACAATGTTCCATCTTTTTACCGGTAAAGCACCATTCACACATCACTTTCAAATACCGGTAAATTCTTTGACATCATTAACCAGAAATGACATCTAAACGGCTGCACCTCCTGGGGTCAACATGGAGGGGCAAATGAGGTCTGTGTTTTTGTTGATGTTGTCATTTTTGTGTCCAACATTCATATTCATGCAACTGCTTTTGGCCCAGAGACATCCTATTTGTCGACGTCAAACCAAACTACACAGCGCGGAGTAAATGCGTCATCTTCATCAGAATGTTATGATTGGCTCAGAGTAGATGTCTTACATCAGTGCGTTTTGAACTCGTATGTGCTCATACCGGTGATCTCGTTCTGCGTTCACACGGAGCACATAACCGGTAAATTACTGGTAATGTTACAATTTCTTATGCTGGTAAATTGCGAGAACAAATTTGCCAGTATTTTTGTAAAGGCGCTGTTCACAAGTGATCTCTTAATGGTAATTTACCAGTAAAGACTGTATGTGTGAAAGGGGTTAGTGAGGGTGTCATTAGTGCTGCTTGCTCAAACTAAGGGTTGTGGATTTAAACTCCTTAAATATTGCGGCTTGTTGACAGGAGGTTGAATATTACTTTAAGTGATCAGACCTACAATACTTTACCTAGTGGAAGAAAAAAACGTCAGATTTACTAGTTTCATGAACATTCAAAAGTTTGGGGTTGTTGAGATTTTTTAAAGGGGTCATATGATATTGCTAAAAAGAACATTATTTTGTGTATTTGTTATAATGCAATGTGTTTACCCGGTTTGAGGTTAAAAAAAACATTATTTTCCACATACTGTACATTACTGTTGCTCTCTGCCCTGCCTTTCTAAAATGCGTTGATTTTTTACAAAGCTCATCGTTCTGAAAAGTAAGGTGTGCTCTGATTAGCCAGCTGTTTAGTGCCTTGTGATTGGGCGAATACCTTAAGCGTGAGACAAAAAATGTTACGCCCCTTACCATGTGGCGATGTCCGGTCCCAGCGCGACAAGACAAATCCAATAAAACCCTTTGTAAATGAGGCATTTGCTGCATCTAGTGGGGACATAACTAATAATTATAATGACTCATACTGTCTTTTTACGCGTTGCGTCATGCAACCCAACACCATGTCTGCATTTGTGATTGTAGAAACGACAAACAAGCACTACTCTACACTGCTCAAAACTCACGTTTGAATAGTCAGTAGTATTCTTTAAATAAGAAAATGTACTTACAGGCTGTGAGTCAGAAGTGCAAAGTTGGAACTGCCCCACTTTATACTGTGTGCAGCCAGCATTGTAGGCTAAGTTACTCTCCCAGGTTCAGAAAACAGTCCTCTGTAAAAGGCACTGCACATACTTGAATATTTGCGTTGTACTGTTCTGGAACAGTGTTGTAAATGTATCTTAACCACTGATTTCTAGTTGTGTCCTCATTTGGAAGGCCAAACAAAGTACTTTTGCTTTCGCAATGAAACACACAGCGTCTCCACAACATGGTGGCGGCTGCAACAATACTACAGCGAGAATAAAAATTATGCCTTCTTTGTTTGCGTATACATTTGGGTGGTATTAATCTTTGCAATTTTACAGATCTTATATATGCACTAACAGCTTGTAACACTCCAAAGACAAAGGAAAACAAGAAATGGCATCATATGACCCCTTTAAATGTTTTTAACAGTCTCTTATGCTCACCGAGGCTAAATTTATTTGATCAAAACGCAATAAAAACAATGATATTGTGAAATGGTACTGCAATTCAAAATGGCCATTTTCTATTTTAATATATTTTTAAATGTAATCTATTCAAAGCTGAATTTTCAGCATCATTACTCCAGTCTTCAGTGTCACATAATGTTTTAGAAATCATTTTAATATGCTGATTTAATGCTCAAAAACATTTCTTATTATTATCAATTTTGAAAATGGTTGTACTGCTTAATATTTACGCAGAAACCATTTATTTTCATGATTCTTTGATTAATAAAAAGTACAAAGCTGCATTTATTTGAAACTGAAATGTTTTGCAACAACTTTACTGTAACAATTTAAAGCCTCCATACTGAATAAAGTGATTCATTTCTTTGGGCTCTTTAGACCTGTGCTAGCAACCACCCAGAAGACTGCATAGCAATTCCCTGCAAGCAAACCACAAAACCCTAGCACTGTGGTGCTGTGTTTTGAATGTGTAAACATCATTCTCACTGTTTACAAAACATGTAAACATATTTACAATTCAGTCTGATATCACCAGTGACGCAGAAATGACACACTTCACCTTTAAATATCATATTTTTGAAGTTTACGCTATAGCCATTTGGGGCCATAAATCTTTCTTGAGTGTATCTTGCAGGGAGCAGCGGTAAAGATAAGTAGCGACATCAGGCAGCCAATCACCTCGCTTCTTATCTGCAGTGTAGGCATGCATTCAGAGCAGCTCTCGAGTCACACAGAATGAGTGTGTTGTGAGGGGCTGTTATGGTGATTACATAAAGGAAATACAATTTCAATTTGTGAACCACCTGTTTACATCTGAAAATATGATTATCCTGAGAATGGAAATTTCAAGATGCTCCCTTTGCATCACAGTGGCAAATATGTCTCTGTCTCCCGTGGGGCTCATCAACACGTATTAGTGTCCGACTGGGTGTCCTCACCTGACTCGCGCGTGCGTCCCTTCACAGGCTCACTCCAGGGTCCGGGGCCTATGGAATTAAAGGCCTGGATCTGCAGCTGGTATTCGGTCCACTCCTCCAGACCCTCCAGGGTGATCTCCCTCTCCAGCCTGTCGTTCACCAATCGTGTGCTGGCCTCACCCCGCAGGTCCGTTCGCAACACCCTGACCCTGTAGCCCACGCTCTCCGGGTTTCCGTTGTACTCGGTCTCTGGCAGTGGCTGCGGGGAAACATCACTCTCGTAAAGTCAACAGAATTACTGACAGAGATGTTCCTTGACATTTTCATTTCATCAGCGGTAATGAAGATGAGGGAAAAAAGATACATCGTGATTTTAATGAACATATACAGCGGATGCTAAATGACAAGGAAAAACAGCACTGCAAGACATTAATAATGAACTAACAACATCTTTTGCAATAGAAAAAATGGAAAGAATGTATTTAAATAATTAAATACTGAAGTGCTTATATAAGATTAATCATCTGTATTCATAAAATTAATGATACACCTTTGACACATGCTGATGCAAATGAAAAGTTTTCACTAAATGTATTTTGGTTATAGCAACAAATCTTTTATATATTCATACATTTTTTAATTAATAAATGTGTATGTTGTTATGGTAATTTTAAGTTAAACTGCCAATCAAAAGTTTGGGGTCAGTAAGATTTTTTCTTTCTTTTTGTAAGAAATGAATCATTTTATTCAGTGAGAATGCATTCATTTGATAAAAAGTGACAGTTAAGACATTTATTATGTCTTAAATAAGGCAACATTTATTAAGATTTCTTTCAAATAAATGCTGTTCTTCTAAACGTTTTATTCATAAAAAAATACTGAATATATATGTATCACAAAAAATATTAAACAGCACAACTGTTTCAATACTGATACTACTAATAATAAATGTTTTTTGTGCAGCAAATCATTAATTAGAATGATTTCTGAAGGATCATGTGACACTGAAGACTGGAGTAATGGCTTTGCAATCACATAAATTATAAAATAGTCAAATATAAAAGTTATTTTAAATTGAAAAAATAAAAATAAAAATATCAGTTTTGACTGCATACATGCAGTGTATTTTTTTTTTTAAAAAACATAAAAAAAAAATCTTACAGACTTCAAACTTTTAAACAGTAGTGTATAATATACACACTTTATGGAAGCTCGTTTCCGCCACTGAATAAAAAAAGGTAATTGCAACTTTTTATCTCACAATTCTGACTTTTTTCTCAGAATTGCGCGATATAAACTCACAATTGTGAGCTATAAAGTCAACAATGGCAAGATGTAAACTCACAAATCCAACTTTTTTCTTAGAATTGTGCGATATAAACTCACAATTGCAAGTTATTAAGTCAGTATGGCAAGATATAAATTCAAAAATCTAACTTTTTTTCTCAGAATTGCAAGTTTATGTCTAGCAATGTTTATAACACAATTGTGAGTTATAAAGTCAAAATTGCGAGAAATACAATTGCAATTCTGAGAAATAAAGTCAGATTTGTGAGATACAAACTCACAATTCTGAGAACATATCAGTCTTTTTTCTCCCATAAAATTGGACTTATAACTCAGAATTGCGAGAAAAAAGTCACAATTACGAGAACTTGCAAGTTATAAAGTCAGAATTGCGAGACATGAACTCACAATTCTGACTTTTTTTCTCAGAATTGTGATACAAACTCACAATATTTTTTTTTTCTCAGAATTGCGTAATAGAAACTTACATTCGCAAGAAATAGTTTTTTTTCCCTTACAGACGAGTTTATATCTCGCAATTTTGACTTTTTTTTCTCAGAATTGTGATACAAACTTGCAATATTTACTTTTTTCTCAGAATTGCATAATAAAAACTCACAATCACAAAAAATAGTCTTTTTTCTTGCAAATGTGAGTTTTCCTTGCAATTGCAAGTTTATATCTCGCAAAATTTGACTTTATAAGACAATTGCGAGAAAAAAAATAAAAATTGCGAGATATAAACTCGCAATTGAGAGGAAAACTCACATTTGCAAGAAAAAATACAATTTCTTGTGACTGTGAGTTTTTATTATGTAATTCAGAAAAAAAGTAAATATTGCAAGTTTGTATCACAATTCTGAGAAAAAAGTTAAAATTGCGAGATATAAAACTCGCAATTGCGTGAAAAAAGTCTGAATTGTGAGATATAAACTCATATTTGTGAGAAAAAAAGACCATTTCTTGCGATTGTGAGTTTTTATTATGCAATTCTGAGAAAAAAGTAAATATTGCAAGTTTGTATCACAATTAAAAAAATATCACAATATCACAATTGAATCACAATTCAGAAGTCAAAATTGCGAGATATAAACTCACAATTGTGTGAAAAAAAGTCTGAATTTCGAGATATAAACTCTAAAAATATATTTGTGAGAAAAAAAGACTTTATTGTGAGTGAGTTTCTATTACGCAATTCTGAGAAAAAAAAAGTAAATATTGCGAGTTCGTATCACACAATTCTGAGAAAAAAGTCAGAATTGTGAGATAAAAAGTTGCAATGACCTTTTTTATTTTATTATTCAGTGGCGGAAATGGGCTTCCACAGAATTTTGAGCAATATCTTCAGTTGAAATATTATTATCCTTGACTAAAGTTACATGCTCTTCAGGGTAAAATGGACTAAAAATAAAGAATATGATGAAATACAGACTAAATTTAAAAAACTACAAAGAAAAACCAGTGTAAAAATAAACAGTGGCCTCTATAACACGCAGTCTCAGCAGAGCCCTGAACATTGCTAATGCAAGCACGCTGAGCTCAGCCTAACCCAATTATATAAACATGCTCCTATAAATCTCATATTTATATTTAATACGCATATTTAATAATGCTACATCATTTACGTGCCCAAAAAAATCAACCGAACGATTTTGATTGGGTGCCAAAAGGTAAGTGAGATGTCATAAACTGGCAAAACATCAGCTCTCATGTGCTTTTAATTTGACAGGTAAAGAGCTTCAATTTGAGAAACTCAATTTAGGCACTAGCTCTCGTATGTCAGCAGTCTTTATATCAGGTGAAAATCGATAGATGTCTAAAACACCCTGCTTTCAACATCCTAGCCTGTATTCATGTGTGATACAAGATAATGACAGCCTGTCAGAACACTAGAACTGAAAGTTACAATGTAATAGTTTCCTTGAATCCTTTTTTTTCATTCTAACCTCTGTGAAAGAAACAAAAAATGAAGCAAGACCCTGAGTTACTGAATGAACTCAATTGAACATAATGTGCTTTGGCTTACTTCATATTTCTCAGAGATGATATGTATTTGCTGAATTATAGCTATTAATCTTTGAAATATCTTATGTAAAAGAAACCATTAAATTGATACAAGTTACAGACATGAAGCACTTCATGAGTTGATGAGTATAGTTTTACTATACAGCCCTCTGGAGCAACCTGAGGTTAAGTTGTTTACTCAGGGACACAACGATGATACTGTAACTCAGTGAATGGTGATAAATTCCCTTTTGAGGGTGCAATCTACAGCCCAGATTTTTAACCACAATGCCACTTACCACCCAGCGCAGCCAAAGGCTGGTCTCACTGGCCGTGCGCACTGTCACACTGCTGGGCGCCATGTCTGGAGGAGCCTGCAGAGTTTGAATCACACGGGACGGCGCGCTCACCGGACTCGGGCCCACGATATTCACCTGACGCATTCGGAACCTGTAACCACCAAGTTAATCAGTCACTTAGTTAAAACTTAACACTGGTAAGTGAGAAAAGTAGAAGGCAGTAGAGTTTGTCAGAAACCCTGTGTGGGTCGTTTGGTCGCTGCAATTCACTTTATAATTGCACCAATTACCATGAAATCAAAGTTTAACAGTAAGCAGAACAAATGGAGAGGCTGCGGCAACATCCATAAGATCTGACATAAATTGCGGGGTAGAGAAAAACACAGAGGC
Source organism: Labeo rohita (assembly GCF_022985175.1). Lineage (NCBI taxonomy): Eukaryota > Metazoa > Chordata > Actinopteri > Cypriniformes > Cyprinidae > Labeo > Labeo rohita. Next base: position 11,230,451 of record NC_066871.1, on the reverse strand, counting down.
AAGCAGTTCATCATGAAGCTCAGAGATGATTCAAGCTGTCTGAAACAAACAGATGAAGTCAGACATTAAGCCTGTTTAGATAACAGAAATATCTTTATATTCACCGAATGAAATAATCTGATTAATGATGTGCTGTAAATAAGACAATATTCAAATTAAACAGCTTACATTTGACAAATGTAGCCCACTGTACATAGATCAAATTTTACAAAATACAACTTTTATATGGTTTTATACATTTAAAATAAAGGGATGAATATAAAATAAGGGATGTCAATAGATTAAAAGATTATTTAAATAAATTACATACGTTGATTATTCAAATTCATTCATATTCGTTTTATTTTTTAGAATGTTGTCTAAATGAAGATGATTCAAAGATGACTATTATGTCACACACAAAGTATTTGGTCTATCTGTAAGCATGCTAAATAATAGTTTTTAATTATCAGACATCTCAATACAGCAAATTTGTACAATTTTTAAACAATTAATACTAAATTAATAAACACATATATACACTACCAGTCAAAAGTTTTTGAACAGTAAGATTTTTAATGTTTTTTGAAGAAGTCTTTTCTGCTCACCAAGCCTGCATTTATTTGATCCAAAGTACAGCAAAAACAGTACGGTTTTGAAATATTTTTACTATTTAAAATAACTGCTTTCTATTGGAATGTATATTAAAATGTAATTTATTCCTGTGATCAAAGCTACATTTTCAGTATCATTACTCCAGTCTTCAGTGTCACAAGATCCTTCAGAATCATTCTAATATGCTGATTTGCTGTTAAAGAAACATTACTATTATTATAGTTATCAATATTTAAAACAGAACATTTTTTCAGGATTTTCTGATGAATAGAAAAATTCAAATATATAATGGTATACACTATACTATTCAAAAGCTTGGAGTCAGTATTTTATTTAGCTGTTTTTTAACATAATAATAATAATAATAACAATAACAATAATATGAAATGTTTTTTGAGCAGAAAATCTGAATATTAGAATGATATTTGAAGGCTCATGTGACTAGAGTAATGATGCTAAAAATTCAGCTTTGAAATCACAGGAATAAATTAATAATAAATACATTTTAAATTAGAAAGCAGTTTTTTTAAATAGCAAAAATATTTCAAAATTGTATGCTTTTGCTGTACTTTGGATCAAATAAATGCAGGTTTCGTGAGCAGAAGAGACTTCTTTAAAAAACATAAAAAATCTTCCTGTTCAAAAACTTTTGACTGGTAGTATATATACATGTATATTTTTACACTGTACAAGTATATTTTTGCACATAATATGATTGGATGAACCGACATTTCACATCTGATTGGCTAGAGAGAATGTCTGCTCTAAAAATGATGATTTGCAAATGTAGATTAAATATTAAATTGTTCATGCAGAAACTTTCAGAAATATGCCAACAAACGTGTGTATTTATGAACTGCACTTTGCATTTGTGAAATCTTGTGCATTTGCTAAATATATTTTTTGAATATGTGAATTGATGTTTTCATATATATAAGCTTATCTGGTGAATGTGATTTGGCTTTTGCATTTGTGAATCATATTTTCATACTATTTTAGCTCTAACAGTTTGTAAATAGTCTCTAGTTTCTATTAATTTCTTTTGGTAGAAACAACACCAAACAGGTTAAACAGTAGGCATGCATGTTTGTTATTTACATTCACAAGATGCCATATGCTATGCTAAAGCGGTTATCACAACGTCAGCCTTTGCAAGTTCTGGAGTGATTTTTCACTGTGTTGTATTCTGTACACACACACAGCGATCATTCAGATGCGACTGTCACTCACAGAACTTGCAGTGTGTAGTGAATTCTGAAGTCCATGCATAAAATAAAGTGTTTTCTGTGTGTAAATGGATTTCATGCGCACAATATGTCTCAGCAATTCTGTAGCAAATCTAAGTTCAATTGTCTTTGTTCAGCGTGAGACAAAAGACGTCAAGATCAGAAAGAACAAGAAAGAAGAAAGGAATGAATTAACAGGCATCCTCAGGGAGAAAAGAAGAAAATAACAAGATCAGAGGCATAAATACAGAAGTGAAAACATTGCCATAGTGTGCTTGACTTGAACTGTGAACCGTTCGATTTGTTTATGCAGGCACAGAATCATAATCTGATTAAGCCGTATACGTGTCTTCAGTAATGCAACTGTAATTGGAGTAATCTACGTCTTAATTTGATTAGGTTCACTTAAAATGTGTATTTATTCATATTAAAGTAAATGAAAACGCTGTTTACAGGGCAATTTCTGTGTTAATGCAGTTAATGTGTATTTGTAGTGAAACAGCACTGACCTGTAGTGTGTAAAGGGTGTGAGATTGGGCACCTCCAGCACCTGAGCTTCAGGCTCATTCTCTTTCTCGTACAACACCTTCCACTCTTCCTCTTCACCGATACTGCCCACCTGAAGATAGAGAGCACTGCAGTTACAGTCTGTACCAACAGTACCAACGACCCATGCATATGATGATCTCCTTGTGAGGGATATATTAAAATATGAAAATCTTAGAATCTTAGGCTCAAGACGAACAAAATAGCTATCTCCGATTTAATTTTCGTCATTCCCGCCATTTTGCATTTTCTGAAAAATCTACTTTTTGGAACTCCTCATAGGCCAATTCACTCGAAACTCGACATGCATCATCTAGAGACCCTCAAAAGAATTTCGATGTGTGATTCACGCTTGTAACAGGATGCCAAAACATTCGAAGAAGTCGGGGCCACTTTTACTAAAATGGCTGTAACTCTTGAATGGATTGAGATATTTTCACCAAACTCAGAACACATATGAATGAGCTCAATCTTTGGTCAAATTACAAAAAATGGGGAGTTTGACCACTTGGTGGTGCTATACCAGGAAAAAAAAACATGAAAATGGCTGTAACTACACACCCATTAGTCTGACTGACTTGAAATTTGGCGTGCAGTGTCTTTGTCAAAGGTGCCATCCATATCTTTGAGGGCACTGGGGTATCTCAAAAACATGGATACTCCACCACCAGCCAATCAACTCTGAGCACCTATTAGACAAGGCAAACTAAGACTGATTAGAAAGAAAAAACACTGTGGGCCTGTTTGACTGATGGCTCTAGAGGTCTGTGAGAAATTTGAAAGAAATTGGCCACTAGGTGGCATTATCAGGTTTTACATCTCGTAAATCACATGATTTTTAACACATGAAGGCAATATTCATATCATATGTTAAATCTCATTCTGAACAACTGCTGTCAATCAAACTGTTCGTTAAAGGGATAATTCACCCAAAAATGAAACTTTGATGTTTATCTGCTCATGAAGATTTTTAACTCAAACCAGTGGGGTCTGTCAGTCATATAATGGCAGTCAATGGGATCCACGGCTTTAAGAGTCAAAGAAATATACACATACAAAACTGAACAGTATTTATATCATTTTTCCTGAAGTGTTGACTTCTCACAGACTCCCAACTTTTGAGCCTGATTGACTGAAGTTATGGTTGCTTGCGCTTGTATATGCCAGAGCACGCTGACATGTCACGCCGGCTGTTGTGAACGCGCTCAGGACAGTCGGACATTGCGGTGGTTCAGAGGTAAAAAAAAAAAAAGATAAAAATACTGTTCAGTTTCTTGCACAGACTGATTGTTTCATGTTTTAACATCTTAATGTATCACCACAAGCCGCTGGGTTTAATTTGGTTTTGTCTGAGTATGCTTTTTTGACTCTCAAAGCCATGAATCCCATTGACTGCCATTATATGACTGACAGACTGCAACAGTTTGAGTTCAAAATCTTTGTTTGTGTTCTACTGAAGAAACAAAAGTCACCTACATTTTGGATGCCCTGGGGGTAAACAGATAAATATCAAATTTTCATTTTTAGAAACTCTTCCTAGACAGTTTATCAGATTTTCACCAAAATTGGTACAGATGGCTTTTTGATAGACTCAACCGCTCTCGAATAACGCACAAATGAATTTGACAAAAAGTTGCCAAAGCAGACATGAGGGTATACCTGCTCAACACTTTATTGTACTCAGACCAAACTTGAAGTTTGTTTTGTGTTTTGACAACCATGTCCTGAGGTTACCTGCACAGTTTCAGGACAGTAGTGGTCAGGAGAATAAAATTAACAAGGCAAAAATGGATCTAAGGCTGTTTCTCTACAGGTATTTGGCATATGTGTGTGTCATCATCACTCCTCGTTAAACACACCACATTAGTTTTGGACCAGCGCCACCTACTGGCCTAATGAGTAAATAATATGTGTAGTGATTTTATTTATGATTTGTTCGCCTTTTTGGGGTAAAATCATCTTAAAATGCCTATCACTGCTCAAAGTTCTTAAAACGCTTGAACCCAGTAATCACTGCTTCCATTTTTTTGGACTGTTTGCAAATCACTTTTCCTCTTCCAAGGAAGAGAGGGGTGGGGTGAGCAGTAGCTCATTATCATTTAAAGAGCCATGCACCGAAAATTACTGCATTCAAAATATTTAATACATATTTTCAGTTGTGATAGGTAAAATGTGGCTCTTCAGCAGTTCTTTGGGGTGGTTAAGGTGGCACCACTGCAATACAAAAAAACCCTGCTAAGCCCCTGTATAGTTTTTTTTAAAGGTTCTCTGTCTTAGTCCCTTTGTTTAGTTGGTGAATGGATTAAATAAACGACAATGCATTTCCTGAAGATAATGCGCTTCTCAACCTTTTTGCCCCCAAGGCCACCCATAAGGAAATATTCCAACGCTCCCACACAAGACTTTTTGACCTTAGAAAAGCATAAAAGTGATTCAAAACAGCTTTTGCCATTGCAGTAAATTCCCATTCATAGCAAACATATGACAGTGGAGTAACATATCTAAAATCTAATGAGGAGAATGGGGTTCTTCTCATGGTTCTACAGAGCACCATTTGACAAAGGTGATGTATAGCACCCTTAAACATGGCTGCTATATAGCACTTAAAGTGGTTCCCTTATGATTACGAGCCAATGAATGACTTTTAGTGCTATTTAGCACCATTTTTAGACAGATTCTGAAAAATCCTCCTATTTGATAAAATTTGCAAATCAATATTCACTCATTTATCACCAGGACCCAAAGTCATGTTTATACATTCTATGGCTGCTACAAAAAGCACCACATAATCTATAAAAATTGTTAAAAAAATAAATGAGATTTACATCCCAAAAAATGTCACAAAAGCGGTTAGTCATTTTATGTATCACTCAGATGGGTGATTCTTCACCAGAATAAGCAGTGGACTTTATGGCTACATGAGACTACCTAACAACATTAAACTGCCATGGCATTTCCAAACATCTGAAAAGAGCCATTTTTCACCCCCTTTTGAGAACGATATCTCTCAGCATTTGTCGAGTGCAAAGTCCAAGCAGCAAAGTAAATGAAAGAAGGAGAAGAAAAATCCCCACACTGCACTTCATTATACCGGGACGTCACAGGCCAAAGGCTCTTAGAGTGTTTTGTAGGGAACGGGCCTTCAGCAGGAATGCAGAGCGGAGCAGGCTAAAGCTTTTTCAATTGAGTCCAGGACAGTGCCAGCCACTGCCCCATTTCAAACACATTGTGCAAGCCAAGTCTAAACCAATCAAAGCCCATAGCACTCAGGAAGATTTACTATGACCAGTGGAGTGTACTGTATGCGGTAAGCATTTATGCCAACGTGATAGATGTTCGACGCGTGGCACCTTATGCTGGAGACCGCCGTTGTATTTCATAGCCGGTGCGTACGCAGGGCCTCTCTCTCGCGCGGTGACAGATTTCTGCAGCGGCAGATAGCCCAACCTCAATCAACTCTGGAATTCAAGTGCCGCCACATGAAAAGCAGAAGCTTCCTTTTGCAAGCTCCGGCCCGGCGCCGTCAAGTTCAGAGAGTTGACGTCGATTACAAATTAGGAGTCAGTCATGTGATTCCATCTGTCATCACTTTTGCTAAAGTCGCAGGCGATGTGGAAAGGGCGAGGATGCGCTCTCAATGCATCTCTGAGCCGTGGAGGGCAATCACAACTGGAACTTGCTGTTATTCAGGTTGAAATGGAAGTGCTGAGTGGAAGCGAATCGAGTATGTGTGATAAGTCTGCATGCTGGCCGTTTTCAAAGCCCTGCGATGACAGCCGGATGCAGGTTTGAGTGCCTTAAACATTGCCAAATGAGCACGGTGTAACCTGAAGCATACTAAAACTGATGAGCAGATTGGGTGAATCAAAGTGAGATTATGAGTTAACATTTTCATTCATTCATTCACTCATTCATTCATTCTTTATAGTGAGACACACAATAACAACCAAGAATGTTTGTTCGGTGTACATTGACCAACAAATGAAAAAAGCACAAAGATTTTTTGCTCCACTGTCCCATTTTAAATCATTAAGAACTTGGCTATTTGTTTATTTTTAGTGAGACACGAAACAACAGTCAAAAATGTTGTTCAGTGACTGCTTGTGCAAATAAAAATAGTGCAGATACATATTTTTTGCTCGACTGTCCCACTCTGAATCCTCAAGAATTCATCTGGTTTATTTTATATTATTTTATTTTATTTGTTAAACATGAAAGAATAGCCAAAATACCTTGCGTGGTGTACACCGACTGACAAATAAAAGCAGTGCAGATATTTTTTTGCTGAATACTAAAGAAATTGTTTTAATTTTTTTTTTTATTTTATTTTACTTGTGAGACAACAGCCAAAAATCTTGTCAATCAACAAATCAGAATTAACGAATAAGCTACTTTTCATTCATTCATTCATTCATTATTTATTTATTGTGAGAGACAAAATAAATGAACTAAAATGAACTAAATGACTAAAATTTACTAAAAATGTTTACTAAAAAAACAAAAAACAAAACTAAAATTAACTAAAAGTTAACTGAAAATGTTGTTCAGTGTACATTGGCTGACAAATATAGATTTTTTGCTCCACTAGCCCACCTTAAATCTTCCAGAACTTGATTTGTTTGTTTATTTATTTATTTATTTATTTTAATTCACTTTAGGTAGACGTTTTTTTACAACATTATTTTTTGACAACAGTCAAAAATGTCATTCAGTGACCTATATTTTTTGCTCCACTCAGAATCCTGAAAGAAAATAACTCACCTGGTTTACTTTTTAATTTAATTTAATTTAATTTAATTTAATTTTTTACATTTTATTTTAAAAGTAAATAAATGAAAGCAGTGCAGATATTTCTTGCTACACTGTGCCACCCTGAATCCTTAAGAACTTTTTATTTTATTTTATTTTATTTTATTTTATTTTATTTTATTTTATTATTTTATTTTATTTTATTTTATTTTATTTTATTTTATTTTATTTTATTTTATTTTATTGTATTGTATTTTATTTTACACATTACAATGACCAAACATCTTTTTGATTCACAAATCAAAAAGAGCTTGGCTACTTTCTTTCATTCATTCAATTAATTTAACTTTATTTTTTTAGATAAAAATTCAACAGCCAAACATTTTTCTTTTATTTTTATAAAAAATTAAAAATAAAGCAGATATTTTTTGCTGTACTCTCCCACCTTGAATCCTCAGTCAACTGATTTAACCATCAAGCTGTCAAAATAGCTGAAATGCACATTCCTAGGATTAGGAGACAAAGCCTACACAAATCATCATAAGTACTTCGCTCAACACTGCAGGGACTTTTCATTATCATGTAAAACATTTTTATTTACTGGTGAAGGCTCATCAGAGAGCACTGTGAGGACATACAGCTTCAGGCCATCGTGATGGTAGGCGGATAATGATCGGATAAAGAAGAACTAAAAAATATGACTCACCTGCCCCTCAACGATCCACTTGGAGATGGTCGTCTTCCCATCATCCCCTGCACGAAACTTAAGCGTAGCAGATCGTGAACTGATCTTGGAAATAACCAAATTCGACGGAGGCCCGGGAAGTTCTGCAGTAAAACCGAAACGAAGCAAAAAGTCACTTCTAAACAACATCCACACATTACAACAATCAATAACCACAAAACATCCACAAGCACGCCTTCTAAAGTCAATAACACTCAACGTTTCGAAACCATGCCTGGAATATTTTTAATAACACTGTGTAGATATATGTTGCACAAGGGACCGAGTCAAAAAAAAAAGAGATTTGCGATTCTTTTGAAGTGTAGAGATAAAAAGTCTCATTTGGTTCGAAAAACCTTTGATGAAATTACACTGGAATTAAATCAAATAACACACGATAGTCTCGCATCTGCCTGAAATCCCCACTGAGATGTGTAGACGTCTGTTTCCCTAATGTCTCACAATATGCAATTTATCAGCAGGCATTATGGTTTTGGCTTGGCGTTCAGCCAGTTCAGCATTCGCCGCCTTTCAGCGAGAGAAAGCCTGCTTTAAAGCCGGTGCAAATGAATATTTCTCCTTCAGTGCCACATTTGATTTATAGCCACGCATGGGCAACAACTTTGCCGTTTCTGAGCAAAAAAGACCAGCTTAAAAGATCATCACTCATTCTTGCTTGTGTACAAAACTGATGAAGTTCCTCTAATGCAGGTTTTATTGTTACTTGTCTATATCCAAAAGCTACAAACGACAAACCTGGTGGTACTCCAGATGAAATGGTGGAGGAAGTTACAGCTCCTACACCCGCCTCCGTCATAGCTGCCACTTCTAGCGTGTACGTAGTGAGGGACGTCAAACCGGTGACCTTGTAGTCCAAAGTGGTGTTGGCCAAAGTACGCGCCACTCGTGATTGGTTCTTGCCCTGAACTTCCCAGGACACCAGGTAACCTGCAAAACACAATCGCAATCATTAAAACTTGAAAAGTCATTTGAGTTTTACACACTTTATGGCTCAAAACCTGTGGGAACGGGTCAATTTGGGGCGTCTCGTCCAACCTGGGATGACAACTCGACTCTCCAGAGCAGGAGGAATTTTTCTGAGGTCTTGAACTTGAAATAAACAATCTCTCTTTAACAAACAAGGTGGGTGAAATGGGGAACTGCTGTAGTGAGTTGTCTAGACCCAGGGCCCTGCCCCCTAACCCGCATCTAACTGAGACTAATAGCCAGCAGAGATCCTATGTAATTTGCTGTTTATTGGGAGTATTTTCTCCCAGAGTCAGCACTGTTTCCAATCGCTGAATGTCCTTTTCCATTGAGGCGCTCATAAATCAAGCTTTGCGCTGGGAGAGCCCCGCTGGAGAATAGGCATAGGCAACATTCAAAGAGCAACAATGCTCGGTACATTGATATAGACAGGAGCTATTTAGTCTAATGTATGTCTGATCTCATTCGTCTCCATACTCTCAATGTACATCCAGTACCGTTCCGCAACTCGCTCGGCTTAATCTATGTCCAGTATCAATCTACTGCTGCCTCGTTAAGCCGCATCTAATTCTTTCTCTGCGTTATTGAGTTGAGCTGTGTTATTTTGGCATATTTCATGCCAAAAGAAAAGAAGAAGAAATTGAAAAAAAGAAATTATGTTTTATACTTTGCATACAGACACATTTTCATGACATTAAAGGAGAGGTCCACTTCCAGAACAAAAATGTACAGGTAATGTACTCACCCTCTTGTCATCCAAGATATTCATGTCTTTATTTCTTCAGCTGTAAAGAAATTATGATTTTTGAGGGAAACATCTCAGGATTTTTCTCCATAGAATGGCAGTTTAAATGCAGGTTCAAACGATTACAAATGCGGTTGTAAATGACCCCAACCAAGCAAAACAATGGTTATTTTCATTTAAAAAATACACTTTAAATACTTTGTAATCTCAAATGCTCGTCTTGTCTTGCTCTCCCTGAACTCTTTGTATTCTGCCTCAAGGTTATGACGAAAAACTCCAATCGTATTTTCTCCCTCAACTTCAAAGATCATTTCAAAATCATCCTACATCGCTGCAGAAGTACCGACACAGTCTTTGCAAAGTGAACATGCAAAGAAGATCACCCTTAACAAATAAAAGATAAAACAGCGATATAGGACGATTTTGAAGTTGAGGGAGAACATGAGAAGGGAATTTTTCATCATACCCTAACTGTCATGAATTGGAAAAAAAAACAGTTCAGGCAGAGCGAGACAAGATGAGTGTTTGACTTTAAAAAGTATATAAAGTATATAAATCGTATTATTTTTATGAAAATAACCAATGGTTTCGCTAGATAAGACCCTTCTTTCTCAGCTGGGATTGTTTACAACCACATTTGGGATCGTTTGAAGCCACATTTAAACTGTATTTTGGAAGTTCAAACTCAAGGCACCATATCAGTCCATTATATGGAGAAAAACGCAGAAATGTTTTCTTTAAAAAACATAATTTCTTTACAACTGAAGAAAGAAAGACATGAACATCTTGGATGACAAGGGAGTGAGTACATTATCACATTATGCTGATTTGCTGTTCAAGAAAAAATTATTATTATTATTTTTAGCAATATTTGAAACAGTTGAGTACTTTTTTTTCAGGATTCTTTAACGAATAGAAAGGTCCAAAGATCAGCACTTTTTGTAACATTATACAATATACCATTCAAAAGCTTTATATTTTTAATTATAGAAATTATTGTCAAACAGCAGGTCTTTCTGTAAAACAGCACCTGTCATAAAGATGTGAAGACACAACAGGTGTTACTCAAAAAGCACAAGAGTAATTTGGTGTAAATCATTTCCAAAACCAATGCAAAAAAATCAGCTTTGAAATCACATGAATAAATTACATTTTAAAATATATTCAAATAGAAAAGAGTTATTTTAAACGGTAAAAATATTTTAACATTTGACTGTTTTTGCTGTACTTTGGATCAAATAAATGCAAGTTTGGTGAGCAGAAGATACTTCTTTAAAAACAGTACAAATCTTACTGCTCATAAACTTTTGACTGGTAGTGTACTTGAGGTACACATTAAATATCTTGCATTTAAAGATTTATTCATAAAATCCTCATCAGTAGTGACATTAAAACATTTTAGATTTAATATAAAGAAATGTGCATTGACAAGTAGTACTCTAAATAAAGCTTAATTATAATTTTATATCAGTAATTCTCTAGCAATATGTCAGTAAGTATGTTAACAGATATGAACTATACTTGGAATTAAATAAATGCATTTAAAAATAGATTACGTTTTTAGAGTATTTATTTGCAGTAATTCTCATTGGCATCATTTTTTCCTCATTAATTTTTATTCTCAAAGATCAGTTTTTGTTAAGATTCTCATTTTTACAGTATTACTAAAACATTTTCATGTTTTTGAAAAGTCTCTTATGCTTATCAATACTGCATTTATTTAAAACAGAAATGTTAAGAAATATTATAAATAACATGATAACATAAATGATAGTTAAATGATTCTTCAGAAATCATGCTAATATGCTTGAGTTGCTTCTCAAGAAATATTTCTGGAAATAGTTGTGCTGCTTAATATTTTTTTGTGGAAAGCGTGATACATTTTTCTTAGGATTCTTTGATGAATAGAAAGCTCAAACTATTTGAAAATATTTGAAATATTTACTGTCTTTACTGTCACTTTGATCTATTTAATGCATGCTTGTTGAAAATAAAGTACTACTTTCATTTAAAAAAAATGTAGTATATAAATATACAATTAAAATAATGTTTTGGATTACTTTAATGAGAATGAATGAATGAATGATTTTCATTCATTCATTTATTCATTCAGTCATTCATGATAAATTGGTGAAAAGTGTGCTTAATTTCCTTAATAATTTCAGAATGCAAAAATATGAATGGTCCAATACATTTTTCTTCATTTTTCAAAAGCAAAATCTTATTTTTTCTCTTGATTTTGAGGTGAAACATGACCTGGAATTGTTCTTAACAGGTTTTGTGAGATTCACACTCTTGTTCTTGTTGTATGATGGAATGTCAACTCGTGCTTACAGATCTTTTGATTCTTTTATTTTGATCTGCTTGTGTTTTTCATTCCTAGTGGTAACGGTTCCAGCACAATATGGATAAATAGCACTCCTGGAATACTAAAACACATGCATACGCAGGCAGCCCACACACAGAATCACACAGGGAGACAAACACACACACACACACTCACTCACTCACTCACAAAAGCATCCTTTACAGCTGTGCAACAGGGAGCGAAAATTGTTTCTGCCAACTGAACGCAAACAACGATGCCATAATTGCCTTTGTGCAAAAACTCAATGAAGTGTTAAATAGAAGTGTATCCATTAATAAAGCTATACGAACACCCGAGAGTTGCCAAATGAAAATGGAGCTCCTTTACGGGCTCACCTGCTCTGTTTATTGAACGTTCAGCTACATTTAAACAGAGGGGGGTAGATTAGATTTCATTTAACAGCAAAGACAAATCTAATGAACAATTCATCATTCTCAAAACTGAGTTTTGCAAATGCTGCTGCAAAATATAAGTGTTTCCTTTGTTATTGTGACAAGTCTGCTCATTATATCCAGTTTTTCTAGAGTATCACATCAATAAAAGCAGCTTAAAGGTCAAAAACGCTCACCAGTAATGATGCCGTTCTTGTCCACAGGTTCCTCCCAGCTTACTCTCAGAGACGTGTCCAAAATCTCTGTGAAGCTCAAGCGACCAACAGGGCCTGGAACTAAACACAAAGACAATGCCTGTTTGTATACTTCCTTTTGTTTTTAAACAAGCTCTGTATTGTAGCTAATTGGGCTGATTACAGACTAAACCAAACTCTAATTACGAAACATGTGAAATAAAGCATTATTTAGTCCCTTTATAATGAACCACAACAAAGATCCCGAAGATATCCAAACCTGACACACACACAAACATTGTTTCTTTTTCTTTGTTCATTCTTTTCCCACTAATTTTTCTCCTAATTTCTCACTTGCAATGTCACAGACGCCTAAAGACACTGATATAATTATATCGGCTTGACCCACAGAGCAGTATTTGTACTTAAGTCTGAGCAGCACTTTAATTAATGTGACTTTTATAAGACATTTTGTAATTTGGTATTTTATCACCCCCAAACTATCCCAGCAGAGTTTCAGAGCAAGAACACTGTGTCATGAAGCTGATGTAAAGGCCAAAAGCTAGCAGTAAGTTACATATATTAAAACATTTCCTGCCAACTGAAGAGCGTTTTTTGTGGTTTGGCTTTCTCTGTAATTAAAAAAAACATTTTGTTCTGAACTATTCTGTTTAACTTAATTATCTTTGCAGTCTCTATTAAAACGGAGATTAAAAAGTTAATGCAACAGGTACTTTGTGTTTCATCTCTGTTTTGCAATAACAGCACGACTGTGGTAAACCGCATTTTGAGATAAGATATTTCACATGAAAGACATATTTACATATAGTCCACAAGAGAAAAAAATAGTTGAATTCATAAAAATGACCCCATTCAAAAGTGTACATACTCTTGATTCTTAATACTATGTTGTTACCTAAATGATCTACAGCTGGTTTTTTGTTTTTGTTTAGTGATAGTTGTTCAGGACGTTGTTCTTCAGAACAAATTCTTTGTTTTTTTTTAACATTTTTGTGTATTTTAACTCTTTCCAACAATGACTGTATGATTTTGAGATCCATCTTTTCACACTGAGGACAACTGAGGGACTCATATGCAACTATTACAGAAGGTTCAAACGCTCACTGATGCTTCAAAAGGAAACACGATGCATTAAGAGCCTGGGGGGTGAAAACTTTTGGAATTTGAAGATCAGGGTAAATTTAACTTATTTTGTCTTCTGGGAAACATGTATGTTCTGTAGCTTCTGAAGGGCAGTACTAAATTTACAAAATATGATATTTAGGCAAAATAAGAAAAATGTACACATCTTCATTCTGTTCAAAAGTATCAAACAGCAAAGGTATTTGTGTAATTTCATATAATAATTTCATGTCATAAAGATGTGCTGACACAACAGGCACTACTCACGAAGCACAAGAATAATTTGGTGTAAATCATTTCTAAATCCAATTTTATGTAATCATTCTTTTGAACTAAGTGTGACTATTCAGCCCCTTTCACAGTGAGTGTTGATCCTGGATAATGGCAGTAAAATTGCCAGATGGTTTCTGTGTGAATGCAAACATGTCCCGGAACAATCCCGAGATGGGGACCTAGTTACCTTGCCGAGATCAGATCCGGAACGAGTCCTGTGTGAACTAAAGGCAGCACCAGTGCCGTAAAGGGTGTGTCATAGTGTAGAGGGTTCAGCTTGATTTTCATGAACAATGGTCAATGGTATTGTTTCTGCTCTTCTAATTGTGCTTGTAACATTTTGTGACAGACAGACCATAGGTTCTTATTTTACGTAAATGCAATCAATCCGATTCTACGCACCAATTTAATTAAATAATATGATTCTGTGAGAGAGAGAAACACAAACTGGACTGGACTGGAACTATGACCTGGAGTATGGACTGACAGACTAACAGTCTATTACTTACTGTCCTCGTGAGTCTGCACCAGTTTGGGGACACTGCGGGGTCCGTTCCCTGGAGTGGTGAAACACAGCACTGACGTCAAGTACCAGGTGAACTTTTTTAGACCGCTGATGTAACCGAGATGACGTGTCCCGTGATAATCAGGGGTGATGGTCACGATGATAACATCCTCTGGAGATCGTTCAGGCCACGCCATCAACTGAGGAACAGACCAACCAAAACATATCATATTTTCTGCATATAACAAGGAATCAATGGGAACAAGTAAAGGAGAATTGAGTGTACCTTGTAACCTTGATTAATGCCATTGATGAACTGTTGAGGTGGTGGATTCCAGGTAAATTCAATGGTGGTTGAGTTCACCGCCTTGACCTCCACACCCTGAGGGGGCGCTGTAGGAACTAGAAAATAGATACTGTATGTTAAACTCCTATCCACCTTATTTTTCCTGTAAGAGTAGGCACGGCCAAAGCCACTAGAAGGCGAGCCTGCAACCATTAGCTGAAAAAACGTAATGGCTAAAGCTAACGCTTCGGTCTGGCCATATATGGGAAAGGAGACCAGAGGCCGTTTTTTTAATGGATGTCAATGGAGGAGAGGCTTTACTACGCTAAATAAACAGCTTTTTAGAGGAAACGGCTTGTCATGTAATCAATCGACAGCCTATCTGCTAATCTTCAACATGTTTTACACTAAACAATACATTTGGATTGAGCTATTTTTTGTTTACCATGATAAAAAGGCTGTTTTATAAGAGAAGTCACTGACTTTTTGCGACAGGTGGGATTTAGCTTACGGCACTTCTCATTTATTCCTAAGGTATGAATGAGTGTTGTACAACTCTGACTAAAATTCAATGATGATCCAATTCAATTCAGCGTGATCCAAGTTAGCTGTTACGCTTTCTCCAATAGTAAGTAATACAGACCCTCTCATCTCCCTATAGTAAGACAATCTCCGGCACGGCCATTTATAAATTTTATGGGTTTGGCTTCCTGGTCCAATTCGCGTCCAGCTATTTGTAGCTGTATGAAACAGCTTGTTTTGCTGCTTAATACTGCAAATTGGTGTGTCTCACCATATTATTTTAAAGTATTATCTTAATTATGAACACACTGGTTTGTAGTGCAAACAGTTTTACCATTTACTGCACGTTGTTATTCTTTTTGTTATTTCCCTATAGCGGATAATAGACCGGAAGTCTTGTCCAAACTTCCGCGCTGAAGAATAAGGATGGATAACATTCTACTGTGACATAAGACTTCTAATTTACTTTTGGCCCTATCAATATATGATATCAAGTTGCTATTGATTATTAAGAATTAATAAATCAGCATATTAATGAACCAGAATAGCTTGATCTGTTTTCTTGCACCTGGACTTAATGAAAGACTTCAATTGATGCTTCTAAAAAGAGGGCTGAGAAAGAAAATCCAGCTTTTTATAACTCCTGCTCTGCCTTGAACAAAGGATAAAGCTGGTAATGTCTCAGTTCAAGTGGCTCATTTCTAATGACTACCTGCATCTCTGACGTAATGGAAAGCTTTCAGCAAACAAAGCCTTAAAATTGACAGGCTGTGGGACACAGTTGATCGCCACAATGTTGGTCTAAATGTACGTGGCTTCCACCTACATACTGAGCGATCATCTCTGAGTCAAACAGCACTCAAGAAAAGTGAGCACTGCTGAATGCACAAGACAAACATGCACGGCCACCACCTGAGCACATCTGACAAGCTACATTCACACTGCAGCTGAATGCATCCCAAAATCTGATTTTCCCTCCAAATGTGACCCATGCACTTCTATTTTTGGATGGCAGTGTGGTCAAAATCACAATGACTCTGAGATTTTCAAATTTACCGAGGGAAACTTTACATGTGAAAATGCACTGACTTATGCACTGATGTACATTAAATTATAGTGAAAAGTGGCAACAGATGTTAAAATATTAAAGGGATAGCTCACCCAAAAATAAAAAAAAATTCTGTCCTAAATTACTCACCCTCATGTCGTTTCAAACCTGTAAAACCTTCATTCATCTTTAGTAAACAAATTAAGATATTTTTGTCCATCCAAACTATCTTGATTTGTGTTCTGAAGATGAATGAAGGTCTTACGGGTTTGGAACGACATGGGGGTGAGTAAATAATGACAGAATTTGCATTTTTGGGTGAACTATCCCTTTAAGGGCTAATGCATAAAGAAATCTGTGGATGGAATGATTAGATCAGAAAACTGGAAATGGCAACTTTTGACTATGCTGTGGCCACATTGTCAAATTTTCGAACAATAACAAAAATAGCCCAAGGTTACAGAGTTTGCTCTTGTTTTTAAAATGCAATGTACAGCAACAATATCCACGGCCACTAAAATGACTGATGTTAGAATCGCAACAGTATTCAAATTCATCAGTTAAATTAAGTGGCCCAGTTTACAATCTTCACGGTGCACCTGAGATGTGCCTGAGACATTTCTGACCTTTTCTGAAAGTAGCACGGTGTAGCATGGAGAAAATAAATGAAAGAAAAAAGATATTCACATTCTATTATACATCCAGTACCTTTCTAAAAAGGCTGATGCGAGAGAGGAGGGAGTCGAATGAAAGGACAGGTCTTATACAAGCCAAAACACAACAAAACAATATCACAACAGAGAGTCCTGATTTCTGATTGTTCGCCATATTTCTTATTCTCCTTTTTTTCTTTTTTTTTTTGGATGGACACCTTTGTTGATATATACAACACAACTGAAAAGCGTGTATTTGATTGACACACACAAAACTGAATTTTTAGACTTTCAAAGATTTTCTGTGGAACTGCTTGTGTACATTCATAAAACCCCTGGCAGGAAAATTCATACAAAAAGCATATTTATAAAAGCTTGGTGAGAGAGTTGTGTTTTTTTTTTTCTGCGGCTGATCTTTTCAGGTTGCCTGTCAAGCTTTGACTTATTTTGAATCAAAAGACTATCTTTCAAAAGTCTGCCAATTATAGCCCTCTCTTAAAGCGGTGTAAACACATTCATTATGCAGTGGCATCTCTGCTCTTCAGAGGCACTATTCCCTACCTCAGATTCTTCACTGGATAAAACATATGTAGCTCTAGTTTTGTTTATAAAGCTATCAATCAATTTCAGTAATTGATTAAATTATTTAATCCAATTAAATGCATATATTTACCAGAAAAAGCCCCCAAAACAAAGGCAATTTAGTAGTAAAACACTCATTATACCAACCTGATGTCATGATGAAAACGTACCTGTGGGAACTTTTTCGCAAGATGCAAAATACATACTGCCATGTACGTTTTGTGAAAATATTTGATGTGAAATATCCACTGAGTGGCGCTAAAAGAGTGCTTGTTTTTTCCTTGGAACAGATGATCATACATATGGTATGTTTTATGTGATGTTGTTTTTGAACGTGTCACCACAGTTCTGACTTGAAATGTCCACTGAGTGTCGCTATAAATCCAATGCTCTGTGATGTTTTAAAATAATGTACCATCTGCACTACACCTAAACCTACCTGATAGTATAAACAAAAACGAATGTGACGTAAAAACGCAATTGCAAGCATGCCTCATGCATCCTTTTTCAGCTCTTTCATGGGATTCGTACCCAAGGATTCCGCATCCCATGTCCAATTTGGCATCAGCTGAGCTACCGAGCAAGCTTGTTATGTTTGGAAAGTGAAACATATGGAGCTGTAATCATAACTGTGTATGAAAACAATTACAAGTGCTCACTGTTTTACCGCCTCTATAGTGTTTATTTCTGTCAGAAACTGCAGTGATATGACCTTATTGGTAAGTATTTCGCGTCTTGCAGAAAAGTTCCCACAGGTACGTTTTTGTCATGAGGTAGCATTATACACTACCATTCAAAACTTTGGGGTCAGTAATATATTTGGTCCCACTTTATATTAGATGGCCTTAACTACTATGTACTTACATTTAAATTAATAATTTGATACAAAGCATTTATTGTGTAGATACGTTTTTACACTGTACTTATATTTAAAAAAATACCTGCATGTAATTCCATCTGTAATTACATTTATAGTTACACTTTTCACCCATCCCTTACACCTTATCCCACCCATAACCTACCCATACTACTAAACCTGTCCCTAACTTTACCCGTATCCCACCTCAATAGGAGCAAAAGTGATTTCCAATACAATATGAACACAGTACGTACATTGTACTTATTGTTTGATGTAAGTACATAGTAGTTAAGGCCAACCAATATAATATAAAGTGGGACCATAAATGACCCTGGACCACAAAACCAGTCTTAAGTAGCACGGGTATATTTGTAGCAATAGGCAAAAATACACTGTATGGGTCAAAATTATCGATTTTTTTTCTTTTATGCAAAAAATCATTAGGATATTAAGTAAAGATCATGTTCCATGAAGATATTTTGTAAATTTCCCACTGTAAATATATCAAAATTTATTTAGCGATTAGTAATGTGCATTGCTAAGAACTTTATTTGGACTTTAAAGACGATTTTTTTAATATTTTGATTTTTTTTGCACCCTCGGATGCATCTCAGCCAAATATGGTCCTATCTTAACAAACAATGCATCAATGGAACATTTATTTATTCAGCTTTCAGATGATGTCTAAGTCTAAATTTCAAAAAATGAACCCCTATGACTGGTTTTGTGGTCCAGGGTTACATATTTTAATGTTTTTAAACAAAGTCTCTTACGCTCACCAAAGCTGCATTTGATTAATCAAAAATACAGTAAAAACAAGCAATATTTTGAAATATTACAACTTAAAATAACTGTTTTCTATTGTAATATATCTCCAAATGTAATTTATTCTTGCGATGGCAAAGCTGAGTTTTCAGCATCATTACTCCAGTCTTCAGTATCACATGATCCTTCAGAAATCATTCAAATATGCTGATTTGCTGCTTGAAAAACATATCTTATTATCATCAATGTTAAAATAAGTGTATTATTTTCAATCTTCTTTGATAAATAGAACGTCCAAAAGAACAGCATTTATTTGAAATGTACCATTTTAGCAATTTTAATCAATTTTATATGTTCTTGCTGAATAAAAGTGTTAATTGTACCGACCCCCAAACTTTAAATGGTGTGGTGCATTACCTGTAGTAGCATACAGGTTAAGAGACTTGAATAAATGTGATACATAAATGTTTAATGCTAATAATTAACTGTTTAAAATTACTACATTCAAACTGACAGCCCTATTTCTGCAATCATTCAAGCAACTGCAAGAAGTTAATATAACATTGTCTCTCTCTCAGGATTTGTGATGTCGTCAAGGTTGCTAATTGTGAGTGTGTTCGGCGAAGCTGCATCAATACCATTCAACTGCTTGACAGGCTCTGTTTATAGTATGTCTATTTAAAATAATTAGACAGAAGAAGCCTCTCAAAGCAGAGTCGATACGTTTGCCGCTCCCCAGATAATCATCTGAAATGTCCAAATGAGGAGACTCTGAATTTCCTGGGATGGATTCTTCTCATCTGAAGAGAAAAGTGGCCTCGTACATAATTGACATAATTGTTTTGAAGAGGATTAGCATGGAAGTTAGCCGTCTGAGAAGAGGGCTCTAAAATAAATTTGGCGTCTACGTGGAGACTAAGTTGACCTCAGCGTGGCATGTAAACAAGTGCGGCATCAACCGGTTCAAACCAGCACGCTTCCTGCCGCCGCTGATGAAAGGGAATGGATGAAAACACAGAGGCTGATATAAGCGGCAACTGTTAGGTAACGAGGAAAAAAAACTGAGAGTGCGACAGAGAAACAAGGTCTCACCTCCCTGCAGCGTATACTCAGTGACAGGCTGACTGAAGACGCCCAGGCCTGCCCCGGTGTACGCGGCCACCTGAATCTCATACTGGGTCCAGATGATGAGCTCTGTGATCAGGCAGTAGTTGATCTCGGGGCTGGTGATGTTCTTCTGCTGGTACTCTCCGGGGAGCCCGGCGAGGCGGTACCTGAATCAGGGCAATCGATGGCCAAACAGTGAGCGACAATGATTTTCTTCCAGGTCACCGTACTGTTAGAAGTCTCTCAGGCTGTATAATTATTAGACACACACTAGCTGTCTTCCAGGGAAGAAATTGTGTTAAATACGCCACCGATGGGGGAATGCTATTAAAACAGCATAAATATTCACAACACATTCATCGAGGAGGATAAGAGTGGTCAAACACTGCTAATGAAATGCATCCAAGCTCTTGCTACGTAAGAGAAATGAGTGTAATTTAATTGGCTGATCTTCTCTGTTGGGTGTAAAATAAGTATAATAAATCAAAATAAGATCTCATTTTAGACCGCATACCCTGAAATAAAGCAAATACAAATATGACTTTCTACTGTGTTTGTCTTTGCTGGCTAAACATATGCTACCTTTCAAAAGTTTGAAACAATTATGATGTCTCTTCTGCTCTTCTGCATTTATTTGATTAAAAATACAGCAAAAACAGTATTATTACAATTTGAAAAAGCTGCTTTCTATTTGAATATATTTTAAAACATAAAGCTGAATTTTTAGTTTTCATTGTCACATGGTCCTTCAGAAATCATTCATATATGTGACCCTGGACCACAAAAGCAGTCATACAGTAAGTAGAACGGGTATATTTGTAGCAATAGCCAAAAATAGATTGTATGAGTCAAAATTATTGATTTTTCTTTTATGCCAAAAATCATTAGGATATTAAGTAAAGATCATGTTCCATGAAGATATTTTGTGAATTTCCTTACGTAAAAATATAATAAATTAACTTTTGATTAGTAATATGCATTGCTACAAACTTCATTTGGACAACTTTAAAAGTGAATTTCTCAATATTTATTTATTTTTTATTTTTTTCTCAAATTTTAGATTTTCAAATAGTTGTATCTTGGCCAAATATTGCCTTATCCTAACAAACCACACATCAATGGAAAGCTTATTTATTCAGCTTTCCAGATTATAAATCTCCATTTCACAAAATTGACCCTTATGACTGGTTTTGTGGTCCAGGGTCACATATGCTGATTTGAATCAGTCAGAGAGATTACTGATACAACATCTGACTTGCAAATGCAAATCATTACCCTCAGTCATATTAGACTCAAAATTAAAGAACTGGTTTGTGAAGCTTAAATCAGTATCTTTTGATACTATTTTTTATTTGTTGTACATATAAAGGCCCGTACATTCTGCCCCTGTGTGAAAGGAAATAACTAGCAACAACAACCAGCAAGTAACAGTAGTCTATATTCGTCATTCATGTCAAACTGGAAAAGTTATGACTGTAGTTATACAAACTGTAAACAAAGCCTCTTGAGCTTCATTATTTTCTTGCTGATGGGCTCCGATGGCAATTCAATATGTTCAATCAGACAAAAAAAGCTGTCTGGAATAAACTGCAAAAACTAGGCTGATATTGGTCAGTGGTCAGCTTGGTGTAACATTGCATAGTTCAAGACATATTCACAAAAGAATTACTTTTTTTAAAAGAATTACTCCACTTCCAGAACAAAAAATTCCTGATAATTTACTCACCCCCATGTCATCCAAGATATTCATGTACTTCTTTCTTCAGTTGTTTTTTAAGGAAATTCCAGGATTTTTCTCCATATAGTGGACGTTAATGGTGCTCGACAAATTGAAGGTTAAAAATGCAGTTTCAATGCAGCTTCAAAGGGCTCTAAATGATCCCAGCTGAGGAATAAGGGTCTTATCTAGCTAAACGATCAGTCATTTTCTTAAAATTATATTTTATTATATTCAATTATATTTACACACTTTTTAACCACAAATGTCTCTCTGCAATGTGCATGCATTATCCTACATTGCTGTTTTAACTATTTTTGGGCATTTGACCTTGACCTTCTTTGCACAATAACTTTGTAAACACTGGGTCTGTACTTCTGCAGTGATGTAGGACAATTTTGGAGTTGGAGGAGAAAATGAGATGGGAGTTTTTCAACATACCCTGTCTTGAACTGGAGTGCACAGAGTTCGCATGTGCATCACAGAGCTAGACAAGACGAGCATTTGAGGTCTAAAAGTATATAAATCATGATTTTTTTTAGAACACAACTGATCGTTTTGCTAGATAAGACCCTTATTTCTAGTCTGGGATCATGTAGAACCCTTTGAAGCTGCATTTAAACTGCATTTTTAACCTTCAATCCGTTGACCCCATTGAAGTCCACTATATGA
Source organism: Labeo rohita (assembly GCF_022985175.1). Taxonomy (NCBI): domain Eukaryota; kingdom Metazoa; phylum Chordata; class Actinopteri; order Cypriniformes; family Cyprinidae; genus Labeo; species Labeo rohita. Next base: position 11,207,815 of record NC_066871.1, on the reverse strand, counting down.
AGAAAAATCCTGGAATGTTTTCCTCAAAAACCTAAATTTCTTTTCGACTGAAGAAAGACATGAACATCTTGGATGACATGAGAGTGAGTAAATTATCAGGATTTTTTATTTTTGAAATTGGAGTAATCCTTTAATTGAACCAATATAAATTTGTTCTGACCACTAATGTGAAGTGTCATGTTTGCCAAAAACTTGACAACAGCCTGACTAGATTAACTATCACATATATATGTCCAACACTCTTTTTAAAATCAGTTGGCTTATGAATGTGCTTGGCTACAACTGTACAAAAAGAGCAGTGAAAGTGACAGCACTAAGGTCAACTCCATTATCTAGATGGGATGACATATGCAATCAAAATTGACATTGCCGGCCCCATAATAAGCTTCACTTTTTAATCAAAAGTGACTGCCAAATGAATAAACACGTATTTTAAAATGCAGATTTTTATGCCATTAGAGGTACAAAATGGAATTACAAAACTAATGGTAACCCTTCACAATAACGTTCCATTTGTTAACATCAGTTAACTACATTAATTAACATGAACTAACAATAAAAATTATACTAAAGAAGAACTCATTTATTAATCTTGGTTAGTTAGTTGGGATAGTTCACCCAAAAATGAAAATTACCCTATGACTTACTCACACTCAAACCAATCTAGGTGTATATGACAAATACAATCAGAGTTGTATTAAAAAATGTCCTGGCTTTTCCAAGCTTTACAATGGCAGTGAATGGGCGGAAGCTAGAGATTACGGTGTATAAAGTTTTAAATATGGATATTTGTCTTAAAAAATGCATCAGTTCACTTTAGAAGGCCTTTATTAACCCCCTTGAGCCGTGTGGAGTACTTTTTATGATGGATGGATGCACTTCAACAGCCATTCACTGCCATTATAAAGCTTGGAAGAGCCAGGACATTTATAATATAACGCTGATTGTATTCGTCTGTAAGAGGAGAGTCATACATCTAGGATGGATTGAGGGTAAATCATGGGGTAATTTTCGTTTTTGGGTGAACTATCCCTTTAATGTTCATTGCAACAATTACTAATACATTATTAAAAACAAAAGTTGTATCTATTAATATTATTTATTAGAACTGAGCTAACAAGAACCAACAATAAAGAGTTTTTTAGTATTATTATTAACTAACAGCAAATGAACAAATACTGTAACAAACGTCCTGCTCGTTGATAGTTAATGTATTAACTAACTTTAAGCAACCTTACTGTGAAGTGTTACCAAATAATCTGTTTTTCCAAATACTTTTACTGGTCACAGAAACAGATGGTCCCACACCAAACTCATGCTATTGTTTGAGCAAGTGTGGCTTTGTTGGATAGCTCAAACAAACAGTTTACATTTTTTCAGGGAAGTAAACATGCTACCTATAAAAACAGTCTAAAATGACCATTAAGTGGAAAAAATGACTCAATAGAGAATCTTGGACTGAAGCCACAGTACCCAGAGTCATATTTCGGCACATTTCATCAGTCAACTTCAGTCTGTGAAATGGTTTGTGCATGTCTCACCTGAGGACGTAGCCTCTCAAGACTCCGTTGAGCTGAGGCTCTGGAGGCGGCTGCCACTGCACCATAATGGACTGGTTGGTTCTGCCGCTGGCTACAATGTTCTTGGGCGGAGCGCTGGGCGGTTCCTCTCTCAGCATCAATCTGGGAAGAAAGCAAAAGGTACACATTCAACTGAGCACCAAAGTATTCTTACATAACTGATTCATTGTTCCATTTTCTCTTGTGCGAATCAGGTTAGTCGAATCGCTCCGGGGTGCAACAGTGTGAGCTGTGTAAGTGTAACCCTCTGGTCACAAGTCCATTTCCCAACCTGATGCACAGTGTCACATCCGCCTACTTCATCAAAAGCTCTCATATGCTTTCTAGAAAAAGTCTCTGTGCTTTAAGCACCTCGATGCTTTGATTTTAGAGGTCGCTGCTTACGTGGCAACTGGCTTGGGTGCATTCACATCCGTACAAAATTGCGTTCGTTGGCTCAGCACTTTCAAGCTAAGCGCTTCATTGAAATTTCAAGCTTTCGAATGACAAATAGACCAAGCATTTTTAAAGATAAGAGCATCTCATGGTTTGTGGTATACGGTGGGCCACAGTAGTGCTGTGCATGTCTGCTGAAGGATTTGTCCCCAGTGTGAGTGCTTTTTAACTCGGTGGTAAATACCTGTACCCTTTTCAAAGAAGGAACGCACTAAACAGCAGTATTTCTGTTCAGTCCTAAGAGGACAGAACATTTTTTCCCAGTTTTTGGAGCTTATATTTTAGTTTATTAAAGGGTCTCAATTCTCATTTGTTGACTGAGACTTTTTGAGATTTTAAAAATGCAGAGGCTCTGGGCAAACATCAAAGTGCAGACGGACCTCAACACATTTCTCTCCAAAAATCTTTGAGACGGGAAGAAAGACATTGGAAGTCCTGTTGATGCGGATGTACTGAAATCAAACACGTGCATTTATATCAAAACCATGTGTTGCTTTTTTTCAGAGACTGTTATTTACGCTGGGACTGCCGTTTGCAAAATGGGAAAATGTTTCACAGCATTTGTTTACAGAAGACCCTGTTGGTCCCTCCTTATTAGAACAGACTCGTAATGATATAGTAAACAATTTCTGTGGGAAATGCTAATGATTTTAGGCTCTGTGAACATTGGTAATGTCGAATATGTCATAATGGCTGGTCTCTAAAGGCTAGTTTGCTAGCACACATAAATGATATGCGGTGAGCAATGCTTGGTTCATTCCACCTACAGAAAGTGCATTTTCTTAATTAACGAAGTTTAAAAATGAATCAGTGTTGAATGCTTAATAATGCCCATAGATTCATCCTGCCCTTTGCGTTTCATGCTAATGGACAGTTAAATCTGCATTAAAGTTTAATAGGATCATTGGGTCCTTTCAGATTTATTGTCAGAGTCTTCTTAAACCTCTGACCACACTTTGTTATTTCTTCCCAGAAGTCTATTTCATAATTAATGCCCTCTATAACCAATATCATGGAGCTTTTCTCAGACAGTGCTCTGTAAATCTGCCTAATGATGGCCGTAAGGAAAGACCGCTCGCTCCCTGCTGAAAAGAGCTTTTTTTTTTTTGCCATAGCCATGCGGTATTTACACATTTGTTTTACACACTTGCACTGTGCCACCAGCTATTAAACATCTGCTTCTGAACATAAGCAACACAAGGAAAGTGCCTAGCGCTTTTCACAAATACAGTACACTTATGTTGTCCTATGACCCTTTTTTAAGCATTAGAGGTATTGTTTTGTTTTTTTCTGAGAACTAGAACCATTTTCTAACATAAAATTAACCCAGCATGAAATGCTGCTGGCAATTGTCTGTGTCTCGCACCACCTCCCTTAAAAGGGCCATTTTGGTTTGCCCCATTTAGGAGGTTTTGACCTTTCTTGACCTTATCCAACCCAAGCTCATGAAAATATGTGCCTCTATGTACATTTCTGCAACACCGTAATTACATATCTCACTGCACGTTTCACAGCAGTTTCAAAGTGAAATGTCCAGAGAGTGGTGCTAAAACACATGCTCAACATGTGACCATGGCACGTTTTTATTATGTTTGTACAGTCACGTATTGCTGTGTTTTTATTACGCTGCTTGAGGTAACAGAGAATGAATCAATAGAGAATGAATCAGGGGATTCATTCTCTATTGTGTTGAAAATATCCCCTACATCAAACCCAACCCTAAACCTAACCGATAATGTTAACAAATGCAAAAGTGATATAAAAACATTTGTTGATGCAGCAGTCCTATTTTAACTTCCTTATGCGGATTTGAGCTGTTTTGTCGAACTATATGAACCTCATGCATATGAAGCGACAACGTTTTAAAGTATCATTTTTTAAATCTGGCAGGATGTTAAAATTGTTTTGAAGTCATATCGTAATATTATGCAAGTAACTGTGTGAAAATTAGGCTTTATTAATCAAAACTGTGTACCTGTAAATCATACATTGTGTGAAAAAGAAATAAAAGTTTTACTGCCTCTACTGTTCATCTCAACTGGAAACTGCAGTGGTTCATACAAATAGGTATGTTTTTTTAGTTTTGCAGAAATGCATATAAAGGCACGTATTTCCGGTGAGCCTATGTTGACTATATCTTACAACTGGACAACAATATAATAACTTAATTTCTGGGAAATATATACAGTTGCTAATAGCTTTAAACCTTTGAGTGACAGACAGCTTAATTTAGGAATTTTTAAAATTTTGGGTAACATGTCCTTGTTACACGTTACATGTAATTACTGTAGTAAGAACAGTAAATTACTGTATGCATAATTGCTTGCAACTAACCCTAAACCAAACCACAATCGTAATCCTGACCCAATAGTGAGTATATGTTGTTAATTGATATTACTCGATAGTACTTAACTTAATTACACTGTAACAAGGACACTGTGCAAACAAATTTTGAATCATATAAATGTTGTTTATTCAGTTTTAACGCTCATTTAATATTTAATATTTAACATCACACAAATCAGTAGTTTAGGCCAGTGTTGCCAAGTCTGCGGTTTTCCTGCGAAATTGGGCTACTTTAACACTGTTGCTGTGGGTAGTTTTTCATGTCCGCGAGTTGAAGTGACCCCAGTAACGTAATATATGGCCCTTGGAATTCTTATTTTACCAGGGGAACCCACCAAAAAAACTTGTATTTTACCCCCCAGAACACGATTTTTAACAGGGGACCCCCTCAAAATGCCACTGGACTACTGGCTAGTTTTGAGTAGCAATTGGGCGGGTTTTGTTGTGAAAACCTGGCAACCCTGGTTTAGACTATATTTACATTTTCACTTTCACTGACCATTTGTTAAATAAACAAGCGCTCATACAAAAATACATACAAATTATGAGGTGCTAGTAATTAGACAACAGGGTCCATCTGGATGACCTGTAAGTCAATAATCGGTATGATTCATGAGATCAATTAATTATTAATGAGCTCATGTTGCACTTTTCTAGTTTGTGATTGAATGGAATAATCGTGCATTTTGCCAAGCTCTGCCAAAAAAGTGTCAGATAAATAGGAGTTTGTGTGGGAAGGAGATGGCTCATTATGAGAGAGCTGCACTTGTGTGTTTCTATGAGCTTGTCAACTCTACTCCCTCTGCTTAATAAGCCCAAAATGGACAGATGTCTGTCACAGCGAGAAGGCATGCATGGAGAAGAAGACTGATGGGGCCCTTCAAGCACCACTTTCTGCTTTAACTCTGTCCCTCAGGAAGCAGCTTTGCTCCAAAGAGTGTGTCAACAGCCCTTTATATAAGGTTCAAGATTTTGCTTTCTGTTATCTTAACGCATATTGTATCTGAAATAGTTTTTTCTTTTGCTTTGTGCAAAGAGACTTCATGGGCATGCTCCGGTCTGCCTGACATCAGCAAATGACACAGATGTGAAGCGCAAACAACCAAAGCTCAGTTAATGCAGGTACTTAACTGAAACATCTGCGAGCAATGAGCATTCCATTCGAATTCGAATTGCAGTGAGTTTAAATTTGAAAGTATAATCGGAAGCAACAGTATACAGACTTTTTTTTTTACATACTGAGTAATGTATGCAGTCATGAAATCAGATTCCCTCATTTGAAATGTATGAAACGCAAAAACAATGCAAAACTGCTAAACTAAGTTCATATGACCCTGCATAGACAGCAACGCACCTACCACGTTCAAGGCCCATAAAGGTAGTAAGGACATTGTTAAAATAATCCATGTGACATCTGTAAATTTATGTAGCTATGAGAATACTTTTTGTGCACAAAGAAAACTAAAATAAAGACTTTATTCAACAATAACTTCTCTTCTGTGTCAGTCTTTGACACACATTCACCTCAGCACTACAATACATGCACGTAGTACAGGTTTGGAAGACATAAGGGTGAGACAGAATGACAGAATTTTCATTATTGGGTGAACTATCCCTTTAAATATTATTAAAATATTTTTTGTAATTGAAAGTGCAAATAAAAACTACATCTGGCTGCCATTTTTTATTATAAATTCACCAGAATTTTTTTGTCTCTTCACAAATTAACCAGGCATGCGTGCAAAAGCTAAACAACAGCAACAATGAGCAGTCATGATCAACCTATTTGATGGCATGGTAGCAAAACGGCAGGTTATGAATTGCTTTTAGCTTCCTGCACTTGAATATAATTTACCAAATAAAGCTCTTAAATGTGTAATGTGAGCACGTCTGAAACAGTTATGCATTAATTGAGGTTAAACAAGAGTTAAGAACCTACAGTAGGTCTTTAAAGTTTAATGTGTTCTCTCATCAGATAATGCTCCACATTAACCTAGATGACATGAATATTTTTCAGAGACAAACTAACAAATATTACCTTTATAAAGTGGGCTCAAAAGTCAAAAAGTTCAACTTCAATATACACTTTGCCTGGAGAGGCGTGCGACACGATAGCACTATTTTGGAAGAGCAGGTGGCTGAGAAATCAGCGGTGGGAGAGAATGGATGTGAAGTCTGCAGAGAGATGATATTACTGCTCTACGTACTCGACTGACTCACGCTGATTGCACAGTTTCCTTTAAATCGGTTGCTCATTAACAGCTCTTTACATATACTAGAACGCTTTCATTATTCACACAAGCGTAAAAGGAACGTCTTTTTCCGCGGATGCATAGTTACCTTGATCGTTCCATTGAAATTGAAAAGTCTTTTCAACTTTTTCTTGCTCTCACCCACCTGTTTACTGTAGCTTTCAGCTAATTCAGCATTGAGGAAGAGGCTGAAGCAGCTGTGTATCTCCAAAAAAATCCATCCTCAACACTCAACGATTAATTTTAAAGTGAGACACTGCTGTTGCGGGTGAGAGACGACACCACCTTCTTTTCACCTGGCACAGAAATGGCATGTTTTGCCACGTCAGGAGCAGATAAAACTCTGAGGAGCTGCCGGTAGAGAGGCGTCTGCCGCCCACAGCTGCAGGCCTGCGAAAGCGAGCTGCTAGGGGGTCTGATTAGAGCGAGAGGTGAGAGCAGAGGCCTGCCACTCACGACCTGAGAAAGAAAACCTACGGTGTTGTGATTTCAGCCGCAGCAGGACACACTGAGAGCTGTGGGTGGAGGATCAGTGACAGAACACACACTTAAACAATGACATACCTGATGGGCGGCAGCAGACCATAGTGTGATGGGACATAATAAGGCTGTTACTGACCAAGCTTGAGTGTGAAAAACGGGAATGTTGCAATGATGGGCGGACAACATGAGAATAAGCAGCTGTTGACAACCGTGGCCTCCTACCTGTTGGTTTCGGTGCTGTACTGTCCCTTGCCCACCTGATTGACCGCACAGACCCTGAACTGGTACGAGCGGGCCGGAGTGAGGCCCTTCACCATGGCTCCGGTCACGGTGGGGTCCACATCAGGCAAATACACTCTCCAGGGAGAATCTGGCATACAAAGAGCAGCACATTTAAAACATGTCTTTTATGCTCACCAAGGCTGCATTTATTTTTTATTTTTAAACTATTTGTTGAGTCAACCTAAAATAATTTGTTACCCCACTGCCTTAAAATTTTAAGTTTAGTCAGCTAAGATAAGTTAAATCAACTTGACATGTTAAGTTGTACTAAGTGACAACTTAGATATTTAAGTTGATTCAACTTAAAATTTTAAGGCAGCTGGGTAACAAATGCAGCTTTTAAGTTTAACAAACCAAATTTTAGTTTAGTAAACTCAAATATCTAAGTTGTCACTTAGTACAACTTAACATTTCAAGCTGACAACTTATTTTAGTTGACTGAACTAAACATCTTAAGGTAGCAGGGGAACAAATTATTTTAAGTTGACTCAACAAACTGTGTGTTTTTTTTTTTTGTTTTTTTTTTACAGTGATAAACAGTAAAACTGTTTACTACAATTTAACGCCTTAACTGTCACCTGTCCTGTCACCGGGACGCCTAAGTTTACTTCACCATATTACAAATAAATCCTAAACTAATCGTGACAAACTATATATTGTTGGGAAGGTCTAAGACTCCTAAACAGATGTTTTACCACTGTTTTGTGTTACAAATTATGTAGGAAAAGTAATAGATTAATTTACCTCAACTGGTTCTGACCTTTGTCACAAGACTTTCTTCGTTCCCTTTTTCCATAACACGCTTTAGAAATAATAAGAAATTATAAATTGAAACCTTAAAATCTCAAAATTCATCCTTTGAAAGCCATTTTAAAATCAGATTTCAGACATCAGACATAAAAACAGTTGTGCTGATTAATATTTATGCGGAAACTGTGATGCATACTTTTTCAGCGCCTTTTTTCTTAGGCCTTTTTCATGATTAAGGCCTGTTTAACGATAGTTCTGTTAAGCATAACCATTTCTGGAAATGTTATTAATGAAAGTAATTATAGAGTGTTATCAAACCTTGTTTTATGTCTTTTAAAGACATGGCTGCATAGATAAAATTACACAGTTTGCATAATCAAGCATAATCACATGATACTTGTCAAGATATTTTTTACACAAATTAGTCATCCACTCATAATTACATAACATGCTTGAGTCCAGACTCCTCGCAGCATTCAAGCTGGCCATTATTACTTAATGGCACTTAATGACCAGACCATGTAGCTTTAGAAATTATACAACAGACCCCGTGCAACATTTGCAATGAGATGAAGTTTAGATCATGAGATACTAAAACAATCCTTTCATGAATAAATATCTCTTGATTCTCAAGAAAAGTACTACTCATTTTTTTTTAGTGTCAGGACATATTAATGAAAAAGAAAATTACAGATTGCACCTGAAATTAAAGTTTTTGAGGAACTGTAGTCGGAGAGCGAGAAGGTTTTTCTCACTTTCTCTGAAAGGTGTTTCTAATGGGACTTCCTGGCCATATTACACCCTGCACCTGTAATCTTCACCTCCACTCCAACACATTCCTCACTGTCCTCTTCCAGCCCTGCAAGATCAATCTACTTGGGTGTTTTATTTTTTTCAGGTTCTGTAATACCACAGGCATTTACACCACTGGGTGACAGTACCTGAGATCAACTCATACATGTAGCATGCACTGTAGATACAGAGAACAGCTGCGCACTTACTCTGAACTGGCTGAACATTCAGATGCATTGTGGGTAGCTGTGAATGAGGCACTGAGATCAGAAGATTCTTTAACACTGCTGGTTCAGCTCTATTTCTGAGTGGGATTCATGTAAAAATTGTGCTACTGAGCCTATGGTTACACAGTGATCCCAAAAAGTATTTGGACACCTTATTCACTCTTAAAATTATTTGATTTCAGAGCTATATCACTTTTCTAAACCACTTTTGACTCAAATGTCTTTTGATCAAGTGGTGCGAAGGTGATGTATATTGGATGTAAGAAGCTGATTTCAGAATACGTGCATACTACTCATACTATTTCTGCCATTTAAAGCCATTCATTTTCTCCATAGGAGAACTGATTTTTAACAACTTAAACCTCTAAAGACTGACCTACTGTGAGTTACAAGGTGGTTAATTGATGGTATATATCGTTTCACTGAAGTGCCTTTGAAATGTGCAGCATTATTCTTTGGTGACGTAATAGGATTTCATTTACAGTATGTCAGCTCAGGCCAGAGGCGATGAGTTCGGTCAAGCCTACTGATCTATAACAGATTACACAGATCAGTGGTCAAGCCGCATTTGATATCTTATGACAGCTACAGTCTAATAGATTCCCCCTTCAGATTCAATATGAAACTCTTACTAAAGTAAAACAGTGATTATAATCATGCTGAGGATGTGTAGTAGTATTAAAAGTGTGTAATATATTGGCGAATGGCATCAGTGTTATCTCTTCTAGTCGTCAGTGTTGTTTCTAATACCGAGTCTAACAGTCTCTACCCCTAATCTCATCCATATCGCTATACAATATAGCATTCTGTGTAAAATTAAAACGGGCCTGATACGGTTTGTGGTCTGCACCGATTTGCGCATATGATATCCTCTGTGCTATCGTGTCTATGGACCAGAGCAGATGTGTGCATGCTGTTACGGTTGGCGAACCCAGACTTCATTCACACCAATGAAAAGCATATTTACACTGTCTGAATCATTCCCAATCCCTCATATAGGACACTACGTGCCATTCACCGTATAGAAAATACTAACTCTGTGAACAAGTGACAGATTTCAGCTGCAGCTTCAGCACCTATTTCTAGTGTATGAGGCGGGACACTTCAGATTCTAGAGAGCATTTCATTGGACAGAAAGATTGACGAGAAGCTAAAGTGCAGTGCCTTTTTAATTTACGGAAGGAGAGCATTTAAATGAATGCGTTTTACTAACATTAGCGCTCGTCAAATAACTAGTATTTGCGCCATCATTTAACGCCCGAAAAAGCATGTCTTAAAGTGTTTTGCACTTAAAATCGCTGCATTGTTGTTGCTAGGTGAAGACACTGCAAAGAACAGAGAGCATGTGGTAGAAGGGAGAGGATTTTTTTTCCACAAGTATTCATTTATTTGGAATGCCAGAAGAACACATTATACAAACATACTGTTTGGTAAGCCAAGTTATTTTTAATTTGCTTCATGAAATAAAACACAACTTGGAACCCTCAACTAGTCACGCAATACCAGGTGTATCAAAACTTCTTGCAACCCTTCATGTTTTGGCCTTCGTTTTTTTATTTCAATGTACAGTATTGTGGTTTCTTTATTTCTTTATTCTTTATTTGTGACTATGCTTATTTGTGCTGCACTTGGTATATTGCGTTGGTTGATATGTAAATGAGATGTTGCGTCTGTATTCTTGAATTTGCACGTTGTTAGTAAATCACCTGCAGAAATTTCTGCGCCGATTGACGCTGTTTTGAAATTGCGAACTCTCAGTAATTTGCCCTGTTTAGTAAAACTGGCCCCTGAAGTTTTGAATGCTTATTTCTTCTAAATTTCTAAATTTCTTCTTCTTTGGAGCACGCTAGACTATAGATACCTTAAAAGAGAAGTCCACTTCCAGAACAAAAATTTACAGATAATTTACTCACCCCCTTGTCATCCAAGATGCTCATGTCTTTCTTTCTTCAGTCAATAAGAAATTATGTTTCTTGAGGAAAACATTTCAGGATTACTCTCCATATAGTGGACTTCTAAGGTGCCCCCAAGTTTGAACTTCCAAAATGCAGTTTAAATGCAGGAATTTTTTCCTTAAGGAACATATTTTCTTATAGACCGAAGAAGATATTGGATTTGTAAATTTGGAAGTGGACTCCTCCTTTAAAACTAACATATTCATACTAAAACCAAAAAAACTTCAATTCTGATTTCATGGGGACTTTAACAACAGAGTTTCTGTTGAGAAACTACTGTACATTACTGACAATTCTGCAGAGAAACCTCCACCAATCAGAGATATTGCAATAAATATATAACATTATATAATAACATGATTATATCATTTAGAATGCTTCTTGGAATTATAGTTATTTCCCTCATTAAAGCTCATTAAGTTCACAATCTTTTTATTTTGGTCCAAAGTTTGTATTTGATTCATTTCATAGCCGGTTAGTTTGCTTGATGGCTTATAACCTATTTCATGAAGCTTTTTTTTTTAATCCCTATGGTAAAAATGAATGGAAAAAAATACTTCTGAAACCAAGGCTGTTGAAAAAGTGGGTGGGTACTACTAGGCTACTGTTCCTAATTCAACCTCAGTTCCCCTAAAATTCATATAGGTGTGTAGATCAACTACTGTTTGACAACCAGAAAGTGTTCGAAAATGTAAAACCTAACCAACCTATTTTGTAAAATGTTTTCATACTTTCTTTACAATAAAAACCACTTGGTTTGTCTTACTGTTCTCTGAGAGTTCCACCACATAATGCAGTAAGGGACTGTTTCCATCGAAAGGTCTCATCCAGGACAGGTCCACGCTCCGGCTGTCGTTGGCGTTCAGGCTGGCCTGTAGGTTTCGAGGTGAGTGTGGCAGCTCTCTGAGGACAGAAGACAGCAAATACTCAAAATAAGCTCTGTTTAACACTTGTCACACAAGAGCTGCATAACAAAGCCAGCATATAGGCTCTACACAGAAACTGATGTTATTTTGAGGTTACTAAACTTTTTTTTTAAGAACTGCTGCTGTATGATGAAACACTGTATATACTGTAGCCAGATGGAAATCAAACACACAGTTTTACAAAAGCGCTACCAGGCATTCATTGTGGTTTAGGTCTGTTGATGATCCTCTATGGGACCATCCCATCCCGGTAGGCCTCCTCGCCCCATTTTCAAATAATCTCTTACATTCACTCCTTTTGCTGGTTCCTCCATGTTCAAAAGATTTTAAATTCAGCCCAATTCTCACAGACAGTCGAAGGCAGGCATCCATTTGCGTTTGTCTTGATTTTCTTCTTCACACTAGATTTTTTTTTATTTTATTGATTACTTTATTAATCATTTCTGGGGAGAATAGGTTTCCTGCTGAGACTAGGCACCGAGCACCAACAGTTGCGCATGGAAAGATTGTTTTCTCCTCTAAATTAAACCCATGGAGAAAACCAGCAATGCTTAAGATTTCATCACCTTTCTGCGTTTTTTTCTGACTAGAAAGGACGATTATGCCGTTTCTACAGGTGTAAACACTTTTTCACATGCTGTTAACAAGATGTTAACCAAATTTTAAATAGCTTTGATGTCACTACAATGGATAAAATATCTCTAGAAAATATCTCTAATAAAATAAAATAAAATAAAATGGATGTTTGTCCATTAAGATACTGTCCACAAGGCCAATGCTGTTTTTGCAGATTAAACAGAGAAATAACAGATTATACTGCCAACAAAATAAGTAAGATGCTTTTGTTCAGGTTGTTTGTTTCTAATGGTCTGGGCTGTGATAGCTGAAGGTGGAAAAAGACAACGGATGGGTGGCTTCAGCCACTGGGGAAAGTCCTTCTGACAACATGCCCGATTCCACACAACCATCTGATACCACCACGGCATCTTCTCCAGTTTAATGAGGAGCCAGAAAACCCACAAACAGATAATGAGTCTTAGTTCCACACAACATTAGCCTCATGAAATCTGCATAAAGTACACACACCCGCTGGTTACTGCCATCTTCCAGCGGTTTATTTCTGGAGAGCTTCTGAGGGGATTTTATTCCCTCATCATATTGTGATACAGAGTCATAAGCAAAGGCTTTAGGTGTTAAAATGTTTACGCTGCCAAGATTTAGCTTTTATTTTGGGTTTAAGGATTCGACTGGCAGACACGGATCAGAAATAGAGTTCCAAATAGCCGGGATGAAGAAATCTACCCACTCAGAGACTGGTCTAAAGGTCAAAAGCTTTTTAGAAGACAGTCAGGACATTTTTTTCGGGGTGGAGAGTTTTTAAAAGGCACTTATAAATACTAGCAAAGTAGCTGTTTAAAAACTAGCATGTGAATGTCGGAGATTAAAGGTAAAGAACAGAGGAGAAAGTTCTTTGATTAAATAAATGCTTTTAAAAGTTACAATTAGCGGGCGGTTGATGAATATGAAAATTTTGTATAAGCAGTTGGAATCCAGATGGAAAGGTTGCGCTGAAAAAGGTTACTGGGGAAAGGTCAGTCTACACCCTCATGCTGAGAGCAGCAATCCACTCAGTGTATGCAGATGTTGCAGTGGGTGAGCAAACAGAACAAGGAAAAAAGCTAAAGAAAGAAAGCATACCATGTGTTAAAGTGAGTTTTTTAACTAGTGCACTGACAAAATCATATAGCAGCACACTAAATTACATTCACACATGTGTGTGAGTGGTGTTGCCCATGCAAAACTCATTGCCACAGTGTTGTTGTTGGCAGCCATGGCATTGCTATGCAGTTGCTAAGGTGTTCTAAATGACTTTTATTGTTTTTCTATGTGAATGCCAGGGGTTTTTAAAGTCAAAAGTACCCAAATAAAAAACCTCTTTTTCCAATTATCAGGTACCACAAAATCATGATTTCACTATACATAACAAATACATCAGTTGACACACAGATGGCATGTTCACCAATAAAAATGACCACAAACTTCAGCTTTGTAGGACTTCTTTTGTGTTTTTTCACTGTTGTTGCTCTGAAAAATCATACTGTATTCCATTGGTTTGCTCATATTATTATGAATGGTGGAATAAGTCCCACCTTCCAAACAAAGGTTTCCACATGAAGTGTGTGCTTTTGAATGAGGTCATGAAATGCAGTTCTTAAAAATTATTTTAGAATGTTACCTCAGGTGCACTTATATTCTTACTATGTTTTTTTCCCATCAAAAATCATACACTGATAAAAATGATTCTGTGGTGAAGTACATACTATATAAAAACAAATCGAATTTTATATAAAAATTGTATATTGTAAATGTAAATTATTGTTTAGGCAATAATTTAAAGCAAATTCTGTACAAGTACTCAAGGTTGTAAAAATTAAAGCATAAATATCAGCATTCATTAAATAAAATCTATTCAACTTTTCTGATACTGGAGTTCCCATCATGCACTGGGGCATGAATAATTAATAAGGTTTACACTGTTTTATCATTGCTTTTTTTGTTAGGTTTAGTAACTTGTGATTGTAGTTCATTTGGAGTTTATTTTCTATTCAAAATAACATGTTTATACTCCAAAACAATCCACAGAATGTTACCGTCATCGTGTATCGTGTACCAAGAATTAAAGCCTCAAACTTTTACTGGCCAGGCTAAAGTTACTTATCCTTTTTGTTAAAGTGGTCATCGGATGCCTATTATTTACGAGTTGATGTGATTCTTTAGGGTCTTAATGAAAAGTCTATAATATACTTTGGTTAAAAATTCTCAGTGGTAGTGTAAAACAACACCCTTTTTACCTTGCCAAAATCAGCTCTGCAAAACTCATCCAGGTTGCTTTAAATGTTAATGAGCTCTGCTCGCCCCGCCCCTCTCTTCTTTCTGTGTTTAATGTAAAGCATAACCTCAGTCTGAGACAACAGGCCTGCAGATGATGTCATAATTAAGTGACTCTGTCAGTTTGCGGTCAAAAGAGTGTAAATTAAGCAGTGTAGAAATGTGCGCAGCAGCTGCAAATATGCAGTCTGTTGTTGAAAACAGTATTTAGCACAACATTTATGTGTTTCATTCCACAAAGGACACATCTGTTTAGCGGATCAAACACTGTACTGATGCTAATATGATGTTTCAAACGCATTTGGCTCAGAAGTTTTCAATCTATAAATCCATCAACACCCGCAGGTGGTCAGGATTGATTTGTAGACAGTCCGGATTCATTGCTTACACTTAGTACCAATTGGGATATCCAGTATATACTTTTTAGAGAATTGACTGACTGATATTTGTTTCAGTATTTTCAAATTCAACTCCACAAACACATGCGTTACTAGTATGTCCTCACGTAGTGAACATAACATTGAGGGTGAGACTAACAGAAACTGAGGAATCATCATTTTAACAAGCATATGATATACACCTATAGGAAGTGGGAAAACTAAGAAACTGCCTGTAATTGACCCCTTCATTACTGTCACTACGTGCAACAAAAAAAACAAACATTGCTGAGCAAAGGGGAAACTAACAACGCACCAACAGACAAGACAGAGCAGTTTACTTTAGGTACGAGACAAAGTCTCAGCTCAAATTTTGTAATTTTTTATGAAATTCAAACAATAAATTCTGTTTTGTGGCTCTTTAATGTGTCTGACAGATCGCTGTAGTGCCTCAGTTCAAGCGGCACATGAACCAATCATCCCTTCCTCTTTAATAGTTATTGCACAAAATAAACATAAATGAACATGAGAAGGCATCTTGTTTCAACCACGGAAAGACATTAATACACACCATTTTTCAGGTTCAAGTTCATCTACGTTAATCTACTCACATGTCTGGTTTGTTTGGCAAATGGCAAACAAACAAGATTCTGCATTATGATTGGTCAGATCGCCTGTCAATCAAACTCCCTGCAAAGGGTCAATTGACCATGAAAACTTGTGTTTATTTATTTATTTTTTTAAACTAAATATATAGTGTTATGGTGAAATAAGACATTTAACAGTATTATAATTACATAAATTACATGCATTTGAAAAATTATCAACTTCTCATTAGGTGGGGCACAGTTGACAGTGGCACATGTAGCTTTGCCACTGATTTATCGAATAGTTTATGTCAGATTTTATTGCTTATTTGAAGTATGTTGTTTAAAGGAGAAGTTTACTTCCAGAACAAAAAATTACAGATAATGTATTCACCCCCTTGTCATCCGAGATTCACGTCTTTCTTTCTTCAGTCAAAAAGAAATTATGTATTTTGAGGAAAACATTTCAGCATTTTTTTCTATATAGTGGACTTCTATGGTGCCCCAAGTTTGAACTTCCAAAATGCAGTTTAAAAGCGGCTTCAAACGATCCCAAATGCGGTTGTAAATGATCCCAGCTGAGAAAGAAGGGTCTTATATAGTGAAACGATCGGTTATTTTCACAAAGACTGGGTCAGTACTTCTGCAGCGATGTAGGATGATTTTGAAATAATTTTTTGAAGTTGAGGGAGAAAATACGATTGGAGTTTTTCAGCATACCCTAACTGTCTTGAACCAGAATACACAGAGTTCGGCAGAGATTAAAAAGTATTTCAATTGTATTTTTTTAATGAAAATAACCGATTGTTTCACCAAATAAGACCCTTCTTCCTCGGCTGGGATCGTTTACAGCCGCATTTGGGATCGTTTGAAGCTTCATTTAAACTGCATTTTTGAAGTTCAAACTCAGGGCACCATATCAGTCCATTATATGAAGAGAAATCCTGAAACATAATTTCTTTACGACTGAAGAAAGAAAGACATGAACATCTGGGATGGCAAGGGGGTGAGTAAATTATCTGTAATTTTTTGTTCTGGAAGTGAACTTCTCCTTTAAATGTGATTTTGGCAAGCTGTTTTTGAGATTTTGCTATTTCCCCATTCAAGTAGACAGATGGTCAACTGATAGTTCATCGAAATAGTTGCCTGGACGTGTTGTAAATATAGTCGAGTGAACTGTTTATCCTGCTAATGGAGAAGTGAGTTTCTCACGTAAGTTTCGCATCACACTTCACAATGTACTGATGTAGTGCTTGACCACATGGCTGAAAACGATAGTTTATAGTTTAAAAATGTTAAAATATTACTATTTTTCTCAAACATGCCTATCATTTTGCTTTAAAAGACAATTATTTATCAGCTGGGGTTGTAAGGATTACTGTTGTGATCACTTTGTGTTTTTTAAAGAGTCAACTTACATACTTCCATTATATGGACTAAAAATATTTGTTTGGGTTCAAAGAAAGTCATATACATCTAAATCAGCATAAGGCTGATTAAATGATTTACAAACAATTGAAAAGATTGAGGATTTAAATTTTTGGATAAAGTATCCCTTTAAAGGAGTAGTTCACTTCCTAAACATACAGATTTACAGATAATGTACTCATCCCCATGTCATCCGAGATGTTCATTCCTTCTTTTTTCAGTTGTAAAAAATAACATTTTTTTGAGGAAAACATTTCAGGATTTCTCTCCATATAGCGAACTTCTATTGGTGCCACTGAGTTTGAACTTCCAAAATGTAGTTTAAATGCAGCTTCAAAGGACTCTAAACTATCCTAGCCAAGGAAGAAGGGTCTTATCTAGCAAAATGATCAGTTATTTTCTTTACAAAAATGTACAATTTATATACTCCTTAACCACAAACGCTCGTCTTGGTCTAGTCTGTGTGAACTGTGTGAATTCCTGTTCACGACAGCTAGAGTGCGTCGAAAAACTCCCAACTCATTTTCTCCTCCAACTTCAAAATCGTCCTACATCGCTGTTTTACCTTTTTTTGTAAAGTGTGTTTGATCTTCTTTGCATGTTCACTTGTAAACACTGGGTCGGTACTTCTGCAGTACTGTAGGACGATTTTGAAGTTGGAGGAGAAAATTAGATAGATGGGAGTTTTTCAAAATACCCTAACTGTCATAAACAGTTCCTCAGCTGGGATTGTTTGAAGTCCTTTTAAACTGCATTTTTAAACTGCATTTTGGAAGTTCAGACTCATGGGCACCATAGATATTCATTATAGGGAGAGAAATCCTGAAATGCTTTCCTCAAAAAACAATGTCTTCACGACTGAAGAAAGAAAGACATGAACATCTTGGATGACAAGGGGGTGAGTACATTATCTGTAAATTTGTGTTCTGAAAGTGAACTTCTCCTTTAAGTCTGTAGGATTTTTTGTCCGTTCTATTGTCCAGCAGTTGGATTCATATTATACCTCTCCTCGACAATTTGAGGTATCATTCATGTCTATAGCCAAAACGGTGTGGGACGAGCAACATGACAAAGTTGAATACTTAGGGTTAGAGGTTTTTGAGAGCCAGCATATTTTATGCTCTTCAGTTCCGTCCTCACACTTCAAAGCCGGCTCGTGAAAAATGACGCGCAATGCGCATCTGGAAGGTGACACGCATCCATCAGCGCAGCGCATTAGTCAGCCTAATGCTCGGAGATGAAGGGAAGCTAAGTCACTCACATGACCTCCAGACGGGCCGCCTTGGAGTCGTTGCCGGCCTGAGAGATGACGTCACAGGTATAGTCCCCGATGTCCCCGGACCAGGTTTGACTGATGTGCAAGGAGCCCTCCTGCAGGCTGATACGCCCCCCTCTGGTCTGGCTCACTAACTCCTCATCCTTTTTCCACACGTACCTGCCAAGTGAAGGAGACGAGGAGCGGAAGAGAACTCTATCACAGTCAAGCTGACACAGGGGGAGCGCAGGAAACAGTGCTGGCTCATTACGCTGATATCCAGCATATTAGCGCTGAATTAACTGTACAGCACTACGGATCGCGCTTTGAATCAACTTCAAGGCCTGTGGGCTGACACTTTGAATTAACATTACAATCAAACCGAGTGTGGAGCCCTGGGTGCTGATGTTGAGGAGAGAGGAGGAAGCAGCGCGGCTCGTTTGTCATCACCCACCTCACGGCCACGCGCGGGTCGTGGGTGGCACCGCACTCCAAAATGGCTGTGGTCCCCTTAATGACACGTCTGTCCATGGGAGGGCTGGATATGGACGTGCGACCTTGGAGCAAACACAACACTGTTAATTCTGCACTAGCTCAACATTTCCAAGAACCAAACGGCTGTGCTTCACTGTTTAACAGCCTCTTCACACGTCAACAGGCGAGTGCGTTTCCCTCCCGCTGAGACAATGCCAGGACTTTACATGCTCTGATCAGTGTGTAATAACAAGTCTGGATGCTGTAGATATCACCTTGCTAAGAAGCTGCTTTTCATGGAACAGCTTATCAGGCTCTGCTCTGACTTTATTTATTTAGGAAAGGAAGTTTGATGTGAATTTCGCCTGTGTCCAGTCCAAAACCGCACATTTCCTCCAAATTAATGGTGGTCAGTTGAACTGATTACTATGGATTTTACTCTTTATTTATTAAATTGACTCTTAGATCATTTTTAATGTGATGTTTTAAAGACAATCAGTATGTTTAAATGTGCAGGTAAAGCCTGTTCACACAAAGACAATAAACATTTTAATTCAAATCAACAATTGTTGATGCATGCTATTCAGACCAATACAAACATCTGAATGCAATCAGTGTGAAAGATTTTTTTTTCCTAATCTCTTTTCCGTCTAAACAAAAACTGCATTGTGCTATGCTTGTTTGTGGACATAAGGAAGCTTGTTTCTGCCATGAAATAAACAATACAAAATGTAACTGCAACTTTTTATCTCACAATTCTGACTTTTTTTGCAGTTCCAGAGTTCCTTGCAGAGTTCAAATTTAACAATCATGACTTCATATCTCAATTCATATCTTTTTTTAAAGGAACAGCCAATTTTAGGGACGAAAGCATCTGTCTGTATCACAAAATGCATATTTAGCTCAAGTAATAGCTTGGGACATTCCATTCTGTATTTATGCTAATGCATAGAATCACATATTACATTAACAAAATGTATATTTTTCTCACAACATGCATTTCGTTTACAAAATTAGGCAGGTGCAGGCCAGGATTGGCCATTGGGACCGCCGGGAGAAAATGATTTAGCCCACTGCCACGCTCATTTTCATTCATTCCTTCCTTCATTTATGACTATATTAAAAATTGCTAGATATGAACTTGTAATTGCGAGAACTAAAACTGTAAGATAAAAAGTCACAATACCTTTAAAAGTCTGTGTAAAGGCAATTCAGAGAATTGTTTCTAAATGCAATATAATTGTTATAAATGTATTGGATGACGCACTGAGCTTGGGCCAACCACTAACACTATAATAACTAGTGCATTAGTTAAACTGCGAGTTACTATCATTATTGTTAGTTACTATTGCCTACAGTTTGCTAGCTAGCTGTGCCTTTGTCATAAATGCGGTGATTAACAAAACAGCTCTCCGTATTTAAATTTATTTGTATTTGACACTTGAGAGAGTGGGCGTGGTCGACAGCAGACACGCCCCCAGCATTTGAGAGCAGTGAATACTGATTATTTTTTCAAGATTTTGATAACTTATTTTATTTACTTGGTAATTTTTATCATTCCAATTTGGCTGGGTGGTTAATTACATATTTTTCTGTGGCGCGACAAACTCTTTACTTGTTCGTAACCTGTGGCAGAAATGGGCTTTCATTAAAATGTCATCTTTTCTCTCTTAAAGAAGAAGTCCACTTCCATAGCAACAATTTACAAATAATTTACTCACCCCCTTGTCATCCAAGATGTTCATGTCTTGCTTTCTTCAGTCGTAAAGAAATTATGTTTTTTGAGGAAAACATTTCAGCATTTTCTCCATATAATGGACTGATATGGTGCCCCGATTTTGAACTTCCAAAATGCAGTTTAAATACGGCTTCAAACGATCCCAAATGCAGTTGCAAACGATCCCAGCCAAGAATGAAAGGTCTTATCTAGCGTAACGATCAGTTATTTTAATAAAAATATTACAGTTTATATACTTTTTAATGCCAAATGCTCATCTTGTCTTACTCTGCCTGGAATATTTTTGTTCCGGTTCATGACAGTTATGGTATGTCGAAAAACTCCCATTTCATGTTCTCCCTCAACTTCAAAATCATCCTATATCGCCCTTTTTGTTAAGGGTGTTTGATCTTCTTTGCATGTTCACTTTGGTACTTCTGCAGCGATGTAGGATGATTTTGAAATGATTTTTGAAGTTGAGGGAGAAAATACCCTGTCTTGAGCCAGAATACACAGAGTTCAGGGAGAGAAAGGCAAGACGTGCGTTTGAGATTAAAAAGTGTTTAAATTGTATTTTTTAATGAAAATAGCCGATTGTTTCACTAGATAAGACCCTTCTTCCTCGGTGGGATCATTTACAAACGCATTTGGGATCGTTTGAAGCCACATTTAAACTGCCTTTTGGAAGTTCAAACTCGGGGCACCATATCAGTCCATTATATGGAGAAAAATGCTGAAATGTTTTCCTCAAAAAACATAATTTCTTTACAACTGAAGAAAGAAAGACATGAACATCTTGGATGACAAGGGGGTAAGGACATTATATGTGAATCTTTGCTTTGGAAGTGGACTTCTCCTTTAAATTAGTGAAAAAGCAAATTAGTTCTGAAAGAAGTTTGAAGGTTAAGTGTGTTTCCCTTACTCCATACGGTGAGTGAGGCGCTGCCGTTGATCGCTCCCTCTGAGTTAGCGGCATAACAGGTGTACATCCCCGTGTCCTGCAGCACCACCGGTTGAATCTGCAGACCGCCAGACTCCAGCAGGGTAAAACGTGGAATCTGCACCGAACCGCTGGCAAGGATCTGAGCATCTGATGTGCATACATATGCAAACAAACACAAACACACACACACACACACACACACACATCAGTTAGCTCAATACCTCGCCTCTGCTTCCATATAAGGAATTAATAGAACATCACTATGCATGTTGTCGGAGTTCGGGATGATTTTATTACAAGCTTAAAGTTTTCCCAGAGGAAAATCCTCTTGAAACCTCCTGCAGAGCTCTCTACCTTGTTAAGGCCCGCTATTATATATGCCGCTTCATAATTGGGAATGCTAAGGAAACGACTTCATGAATATAGCCAAAACAGTAGAATATAATGGAAGTTTTTTTGTTACTCTTGCATGAAATTATCTTTTGTGTTGCCAATCGGCTGCAACAAAGACGTCTTAATGGCTTCCTGTGAAGCACAAAACACACAACCTCATACATCAATTTATGCCTCTGCCGCAGTAACAAAGCAGTGAGGATGCCTACGATCTGGCTGTAATCAGTAAAATATAGCACTAGTACACATAACAAAACAGCAGGGCTGAGATGGACTCATGTTAATACCGACATTACATCTGCACATTGATTCTCCGTTCCAAAACCTAGCTAACTGCCTGCCGAGACGACGTTTTAGTGCCGCATAGATGCTCTCAATGCGAAGAATGTTCCAAAAAAGTAGTCAAATTAATTATGCTGCCTCCTAATAAATCTCATTTTGACAAAATTCTAAAACAGAACTGAATGTATCCTTAAAGGGACAGTACATCCAAAAATGAAAATTCTGTCTTTATTTACTCACCCTCATTTCGTTCCAAACATGTAAGACCTCCGTTTATCTTTGGAATACAAATTAAGATATTTTTGATGAAATCCAAAAGCTTTCTGACCTTACAAAGACAGAAACGCAACTACCACATTCAAGGCCTCAATTGTGAGTCATGTATCCCCTACATAGGTAGCGTGTGGAGTTTCTGCCTATGTAGATAGTTTGGATCCAAGCTTGAATAGTTAAGATGCTCCAACTGTAGGAAGCAGGCATGAAGGCAACTCTATAGGTTTTGGAACAGAGCTCAGATGTGATTTAGTCCCCATTCATTAGTGAATTACATATGTTAAATGCTAAAACTGCTTAAATCAAACATCTCTTTGCAGTAGCATTACCTCTCTTCCAGATGATGGCAGGTTTAGGTGCCCCAGATACCTGACAGGTGAACGAGGCCACCGCTCCGTCTGTGACAGTGATGTCGACTGGCTCCGCGGTGAAGGCCGGAGCCATACCTGCAAAACACACAGTCACAGTTTTTAATCAGGACGAGAATACGCCACATCCGTTCAGCGGCCCCTCATTCACGCTTAATGCAGTCCGCCCACACACCCCCACAGAAACACACAAATTATTACAAGAGGCCAAGCACCAGCCAGTAAATTGTATTAAAACAATGTTACGTCCATCAAAACACTACTGATGCTTTTTATTGCGACGCGGGACGTGTCTGCAAATTTGTGTTTCAAATCGGAGACGGTAAACAACTAGCATGAATCTAATTATACTGTTCTGATTGGGTGCCCAATGTGGCATTGCGAGGTTGCTAGGTCATTTTTAATAGGCAGAGATGTGTAAATGAACAGGTTTTTCCATTTGGAAAAGTAAAGCATATTGCTGTTTGAGAGCAAAAGATCATTGTTTGGATGCATTGTTGAATATGTGCCATATTCATTTAGAGAAAGAAATTTAAAACCCATTACAGCTTGCTTTCCAATTGCTTTACATCATTTTTATCACATGAATACTGATAGCACAGTAGGGCTGGGCAGTATAACCAAAATTTTATATTATGCTCCGAGTAATTATTTTTTCTTATCACAGTAACAGTATATAATCATAGTTTAGTATTTTTTTTTCAGACTGACCAATATTTCTATATTTTCTAATATTTACTAAGATACAGATTATTGCAACCAAGGCTCATTGGCAAAACTTGCCTTTTTAAAAGAGAAAAGAGGTCGTTTTAATGAGAAAACTTCCTGTTATTATGAGAAAAGATGTCGTTTTAACAAGATAATTATGTCGTTTTAACGAAAAAACATCTCATTATTACGTGAAAAATGTTGTTTTAACTAGATAATTGTAGTTTTAACGAGAAAACATCTTGTTTTAACAAGAAAACATCTCGTTTTAACAAGATAACATCTAGTTATTATGAGAAAAATGTAATTTTAACAGAATAATTACTTCGTTTTAACAAGACATTTTATTATTACAAGAAAAATTTCATTAACAAAATAATTGTTGTTTTAACGACATATCTCGTTTTTACGAGAAAAGATGTTGTTTTGAGAAAACACCTAATTATTTTGAGAAAAAAATTTATTTTAACAAGATAATTGTAAAGATAATCTCGTTATCACGAGAAAAGATGTAATTTTAAAGAGAAAATGTTGTTTAACAACATATCTCGTTTTTACGAGAAAAGATGTAGTTTTAACGAGAAAACATCTTGTTACTTTGAGAAAAATGTTTTAACGAGATAATTGTTGTTTTAACGAGAAAACACCTCATTATTTAGAGAAAAATGTTGTTTTAACAAGATAATTATGTTGTTTCAACAAGAAAACATCTCGTTATTACGAGAAAAGATTTCGTTTAAAAGATAAATTGTTTTAATGACATAACATCTTATTATTACCAGAAAAGATGTTGTTTTAACAAGATAATTATGTTGTTGAAACAACATAACACCTTTATATGTGAAAAGATGTCATTTTAACGAGAAAACATCTCGTTTTTTACAAGAAAAAATGTAGTTTTAATGAGAAAACATCTCAATATTTTGAGAAAAATGTTTTAACGAGATTGTTGTTTTAACGAGAAAACATCTGGTTATTCCGAGAAAAATTACGCTTCCACTAGATAATTGTCGTTTTAATGAGAAAACACCTCGTTATTATGAGAAAAATGTTGTTTTAAAAAGATAATTATGTTGTTTCAACGACATAACATCTCGTTTTTATGAGAAAAGATGTCATTTTAACAAGTTAATTATGTTGTTTTAACAAAATAACATTTAGTTATTATGAGAAAAATTATGTAATTTTAACGGGGAAAACATCTCGTTATTGTGAGAAAAATTAAGTTCTAACAAGATAATTATGTCATTTTAATGAGAAAATGACACAATTATTATGTATTATTACGAGAAAAGATGTTGTTTTATCAAGATAATTGTCGTTGTAATGAGAAAACATCTTGTTATTACAAGAAAAATTTCATTTTAACAAGATAATTATGTTGTTTTAACAACATAACATCTCGTTTTTATGAGAAAAGATGTTGTTTTAACGAAAAAACATCTTGTTATTTCCAGAAAAGATGTCATTTTAACAAGATAATTATGTTATTATGTAATTAATCTTTTAATGTAATTAAAATATCTCTATTACAAAAAAAGATGTCATTAAAACGGCATATCTCATTATTACGACATAATTGTGTGGAAAAAATAATGGCAGCAATGCGTCACCGTAATCTACCCAGCTCTGGATATACAGTACACACTCCTGTACCACACTACTAAACAAATTTAACAATAACTCTTAACAATAACAATAACCTTAATAACTCTATTTTTCATGTTTTGATTTTTTTTAGGACATATCTGACTCTGTATTTTAGCATTACTCCAAGTTAAATAAACGTATCTCCTACACGTTTGTATTATAAAGGTACCACAGCGCTATCTTTGCTAGAGCACTTGAACTGTACATTCTGACACAATGTTCGCCACTCAAAAATCAGAGGTGGTATGACATTGAAAATCAACACTTTCAATATGCTCCGTTTTTTTTTTTATGGTGACCCCGTTCACAGGCTGGTGAGTGATTTAACATCATACTAGCATTCATCCACTGTACTTATCCTTGATCACTTTAGCATGAAACAGATCTATACAGGAATAATAAAGCCAGCAGAAGAACTAACACAGCTTTGATTGAACCACCGCTCAATGAGCGAGTCTAGATACACGCAGTCAATATGCAAGACAGAAGAAACTGAATTCCATGTGATATCTTCCGCCATTCAGAGCTAAAATGTGTTTTTTTTTTTCACTAACAAAACGTTCTTTAGGTCTGAAATAAATTGCTTTATTAAAACTTTATTAAAAAGTCCTTATTCTACATTTTATTTATTAATTTATTCTTTACTCTAAAGTTAAGCTTATTAGTGAAAGTTTTATTCACCAAAACAGTTTTTATACATTTTTCTGAACACTGTTAAGTTTTTTTTTAAAACAAAATATTACTCTTTTTAATGACCAAGATCCATTCCCAAAAATGGCCTGTACAATCACAGACAATCGGATGATTCAAAGGTCAGTACAGCTGGAAGTTAAAATCATTACGGCAATCTACGTGCAGTAAATATGTGCAATCGGGGCTGTGGTAATTATCTGTGTGATGAGAGTGCTCCTCTGAGAGGGTCTTAATGTCCTCATGTACAGATCAGGGCAGTGCCCTGACAAACACTACGATGTAATCAACTCCAGACAGGCCTCTCCACAGGGAGCTGTTGCATCTCTTATGGAAAGGAGTGAGAATCACACAAGAGTAGATTAGGAACAACACATCTGTCACGCCGGGGAACTGCTGTACAACGGCTGAGAGAAGGCGCACTTTGCAGCTGGCCACATATAATACCCTTGACAACGTC